>NC_089827.1:2497500-2610000 GCF_035046505.1 Tiliqua scincoides
TTTAAGTGGTCCTTTATAAAGCCAAGCTCCTCTTTTACAATTGGCCCTCCTTATCCACAGATTCAGCACCCACAGCTTTGACTCAATGCAGGTGCTAACACAACTCAGGTCTGGAAGGCCTGATGGGCCTCCTGGATGTGACGAGAAGTGCCTTCCAGTTGGTTGGATGGCGTTCTGTGGCCCAGGGAGGCATTTTTGGTCGTGTCTGTGAAGACCTTGAGGCCCTCCTTACAGATTCCACTAACCATGGATTTCAGTATCTGTGGGGAGGGGCTCCAGGAACGTATTCCTCACAGATACAGAGCCAACTGCATGTAGCAGAAGAAAGAGCAACAGTTCCTATTCAACCCAGCACAGCAACTTTTCTAATGGCCATATACTAGTTTTTTGCCTGCATCTTTTAAAAGTTTGAGACTTTTCAAGATACTGAACTGTTTCTCTACTAAATTTACCTCTGTCAACATTTCTGTTGAGAAGCAGTATACAGATTTTCTTGATATTAAGTTAGCATTGTCAGTTCCTAAATAAAAACAAGGAAAATGATACTACAAACCTGCTTCATCGCTTCCACTCGTTTGTTAAGAGCTGTCGTTTGTTCAATCAGAGCTTCTGCTGCATTATCATGTTCTCTCAGTCGCTCAACTAGTGCTTTTGCGTCAGCTAGGGCTTTTTCAATTGTGCAACTCATTTCTGCATCAAAGAAAAATTAGGTACTGCTTTCATACTGCTATTACTAAGTGTGCATTCTTAGACCAAAACATTCAAATACATTTCATCTTCCTCCTTAACTAAAGAAAGCACTTTAAAAATGCCTGGACTCAATATAAGAATTCCTTCATTCATTCATTCATTCATTCATTCATTCCTTGTACAGTCCAGCTTCCTTGCTGCTGGAAAACATGTAGGGCTTGGGGATGGGGAGTGGAGTTCTTCATCAGATGAGCAGCCAGTAGTGACAATGGAACTGGCACTATACACCAGTAGTGACAATGGAACTGGCTGCCTTTACTCTTCATAGAGCATATTGAGCAAGCAGGTTATAAAGCCAGAATAAAGACATATTATCTCCCACTTAAAAAAAAAGTTACAAATTATTGCTGGAAATGTTCATCCTTCCTATAAACATGTGTAACTTGATCTTTGGGCAGAATGAAAACATTGATTTCTGCCCACTGAAAGTAGTACAAAGTGATCTGTATGCTGAAATTATTGCCGGAACTTCTGGATCTCTTTTTGCAAAGAGGTCTATGTGCAAATACTTTGTAAAATGCTCCAACCCCATCTGAATACTCACAAAAAACAAAGCATGTGGAACTGCTCCTTAAAGAATGTGATTTCATGCACTAGGTCTGCCAAAATTACCAGCACAAAAATATTTACAGAAACCTTTGCATGTATTTTACAAAAGGCTTTTGGTATAATAGGTTGCAGTCAGTCCATTCCCTGCCACATATCATCACTGCAAAACATCTTAGAAAATGAATGACTGAGCAATCCATTCCTATTTAAAAAGTGTTGCAAGACACTAAAGCTTCTCAGTTACTCTGCAGTCTATTGTACACTTTCTCTGACACATCAGTTAGTAACCTGCTCATCACAAACAGGGCACTACACAACACGAATTCTTCCATCTAACAAGGTTTTAAAATTAAAACGCAGGAAATGTTTTCCTCTTTTTTCCAAAAAAAATACCGAATGTAAAATATAGCAACGCTCATACTGGGAACAAACTCAAATAGGGCTTCCATCCTATCTTCAAAGGTTCACAAGCAATGCACTTAAGGACAAAATTCATGCAGAGCAACAACACATTCTGAGCACAACTCAAGTTTCCAATGTCATTAGGTGACTAGCCAACAAAAATAAAACATAAATATAAAGGCAGCACTAAATAATGCCATACCAACCAAGGACCAGAGCTACGATAGTATAGTGGTTCTGGTGTGGACTTAGATCTGGAAAATCCAGGTTTAAATCCCCAGTCAGCCATGAAGCTTGTAGTCACTATCTCTCAGCCTCAACTCCTCACAGAATTGTTGTGAGGATAAAAGGAGAGAAGGAGAGCTCCTTAGAAGAAGGATGGTATAAAAATGTGAAAAATAAATAAACCAAACATCACAAACTGGAATTCTAATTTAACACACATGCATACGCCCAAGGTAATGTAGGACATGTTGAGTCATAAAGACATGTACAGAAGGGCAGAATGTGAGGAAGGTAGGTAGTTCTTCAAGTTGTGAGAGGTGTTCATAATTTCCTGTCATTAAGTACTTCCTGCCAATGGCAAGGGAACAGCAGAATTCTAGACATCTCAGGGCTTCTGTCTGGTTGCTTGCTCAGGGACAGCAACGAATACGTATGAACCAAGAACCGCCAAGGAACACTTCACAGTTACTGTTTTTAGATGTGCACGTATGACAACTGCCACATACGCTTCATCTAAAAACTTAAGATGCTGAATGTGTCAAAATGGGTTTGCGAAAATAAATGCGCGCGCACATATTGGTTGATGGGGAGCAGGGTCAATTCTGGCTCTCTGATGAGTAGTGACTTAGTAACAATCTCAGGTTTGCCTCCTTATTCTGTACAAAACCGTACCAATATCAAGCATGTGTTTGCAACATCAGTCCTTCTTCCCTGGCAGGCCTTATCGAGTAGGAACCAGGGATTCCCACTGCCTTGCAAAATTTACTAGAGGGAAGGCTGGTGTCACAAGACCTGGCAGGGGTAGCCCACTCCTTGTCAATAAGTCTGGGAGTGGGAACCCTTGGAGCGCTTAGGGACAACAGAGGCAGCCCCCCATCAAGACGGATCTGGCTGAGCCTCGGGGGATGAAGCTGTGGAGGGCTGGAGTTCCAGAATATCAACAATCCTTTGGAAAAGCTTAGGGAAAAGCTCAAAAGAAACAAGGATGGCGTCCTGCTGGTCAGAGGGTGATTCGTCCTTGACAGAGATGCCCCGTCCTCAGCAGAATCATCTACCAGAAACTAACCTCCTGTGATGTATTTCCCAGGACAATACTACAAACGATTCTGCACAGCTTCTCTATAATGTTTGGTAATGCTGTGGGCAGATGTCCACTTCGCTGCTTTGCAGACATCCATAAGTGAAGAGACCCCTCTGGAAGCGGCTGAATCCCCTCTTCTAGGCCAGTGTTTCTCAAACAGTGTGTCAGGACCCACTAGGTGGGTCGCGGGCCAATTTCAGGTGGGTCCCCATTCATTTCAATATTTTATCTTTAATATATTAGACTTGATACTACCATGGAATGTGGCTGCATTTTAAGAAATGTTACAGACCTGTATCTTTAAAAAACTGTTGGGTATATTCTTTTTAACAACAATAGTCAATGGGACTTAAATCTGGAAAGTAAACGGGACTTACTCGGGTAACTGTGGGTAGGATTGCAGCCCAGGATTGCTAAAAATGTTCCTGCTCGATGACGTCACTTTCAGTCATGACATCACTTCTGGTGGATCCCAAGAGATTCTCATTCTGAAGTGGATACCGGTGCTAATTGTGTAAGAACCACTGTCTAGGCAGCGGTGAAGGGCACAGGTGCTCTACTGCTCCTCCACTGCATCTGCTCACCCTGGCATCAAGGCCTTTGGGTGCCTTCACCACACCTTGTGGCAGGGCGTTCGACAGACACCCCCCCACAGGCGGGCGTTCCCTCCATAGAAAGGCACCCAGACCATCAGGCGCCACCACTTCCTGTGGCAGGGAGTTCCGCAGAATCCTCCCACGGCGGCTGGGCCAAGGAGTGCCTTCCCTTGGTCAGGTCTAAAGCTGTCGCCGGTGGCACAGCTGGAGGGGAGTGAAGCACCCAGTATGGTGAGAGGCAAGCAGCTCCTCCCTTTGGAGCCATTCCCAGTGGGGTGAGCAAAACAGAGCCATAAGACTTTCTCCCTCCCCCCTCCCCTGTACGGCTCCATTTTGCTCCCCCCGCTGGGAATGGTTCCGAAGGGAGGGGCCGCTTGCCCACCCTGTGCCAGACCGGGCGTTCTGTTCCCCTCCAGCTACACCACCGCCCGTCCTGACGCCCCACTGGAGGCTGCTCCGCCCCCTCCAGCTACGCCACCACCTGAAGCCCACTGGAGGCTGCTCAGCCCCCCTCCAGCTACCCCACCGCCTGACGCCCACTGGAGGCGGGCGCATCCCCTGTGCCAGTGCTGCCTGCCCCCCTTCGCAGCCGTTTAACTGCCACTCCTGACTGACAGCTGAGCGCGCTCCCGAGGAGTGGGGGGAGAGGGAGCGGAGCCCGTCCTTGCGCACGCCCCGCCCCTGCCCGCCTCGCCAACCAATCACAGCGCGGCCACCCTTCCCCCCCCCGCGCGCTCCCCTCACCCACCGATGGTCTCCGCTCATTCCTCGCCGCCCGCGCATGCGCACAGCCGGGGATGTGGCCAGGCCCCCGCGGTCCCGCGTCGCCTCCCGCCTGCTGCGTCGCCGCCTCACACGATGGCCACGGCCCCGGAGAGAAGCGGAAGAGGCGCCGGCCAGCCGAGCACACCCATGAGGGGGCCGTCGTGAGGTAGGTGAGCAGCCAGACCCGGCGCCAGCCCGTCGCCGCCCTACAGTTCACGTACAGCCAGCTCTCGCGAGAGCCGCGCGCGTTCCTGCCTCAAGCATCGCGAGACTGAGAGGGAAGCCGTCACGAAGTATCGCGAGACTTCCTCTCCCCGAAAGAGAAGGAACGGAAAGCACCGCCTCCTCCGCGTCTCCCAGCTAATCAGGTTCCTCGCCCAAGTATCGCGAGAGCGTCATTTCAGAGACGGTCTCGCGATATTTGTGAGGGGAGGCGAGTTTTGACGGGGGGGTGGTTTGACGGGGAGGGCCGTGCCTGGAGTCAGGACCTGACCCTGAGAGGAGAGACGGGCCAAGTAAGACCTTTTCCTGCGTCCTCGTAGTCTGCGGGGGTTGGGGGGCTCTTCTCCCCCCTGCAGTGGGGTTGGGGACTTCACCCTTCCCCCAGAGCCACTGGGACTGACTGGCAGGAGAATCTGGACTGGCACAAGAAAGCATTTCTTGCCCCAGAGTGTGGTTAACCTGTGGAACTCCTTGCCACAGGATGTGGGGGTGACACCAGGGATGTGCGGTGGGTGGGGAGGCAGGTGAGGCAGAGCCTCCCCACCCACCGCCCAGGGAGGCTCTGCCTCCCCACTCACTGCACATCCCTGCAGGTGCCCAGAAACAGGGAGAACAATCCAGGTGCAGGGCCTCTCTTTCTGCCTTCCTGCAATCCCAGAATTGTTCCATAGGACACCCACACACACTCACACACTAGTCCTGAACTAGTGGAATCAGAAAATGGAATCAGAAAATGGTTTCACGATGGAATCAGAAAATGGGTGCAAGAGGCCCCTGCAAAATGCAGAAGTTGGTTCCCTTGAGCCCCAAGGAAAACATGTGATGCTGGAGGAGTCCTTAGACCGCTGCAGAGACTGATAGAATAATGTTTTCTGGCATTGGCTCCATGTTGACCCAGGAGACTGACTTTCGACTACTGCGCTTATAAGATCTGTGAAAGGAAGCACCGTGTAATCCTCAGCTGCATGTTGTTAATAATTTGAAACATGTAGACTAAGGCCCCAATCCTATCCAATTTTCCAGCACTGGTGCAGCCACAATGCAGCCCCAAGGTAAGGGAACAAATGTTCCCATACCTTAAGGAGGCCTCTGTGACTGCCTCCCCACCACAGGTTGCAGTGCATGCCTGCACTGGCACTGAAAAACTGGATAGGATTGGGCCTTTACTCAAGAAATCATTTGTAATAGAGAAAAGCAATTTGCTTTCTGCCCCGGAAAGCAAATTGGAAAGCCAAGATCCTAGAAACTAATTCTTATGTTTCCAGTTGGTATCTTTTAAGAATTTTGGGATAATAGATTCATGAGCTACAGACACCAGCAAACGTATGTGGTTGCTAATGACTTTTTGTACAGGTGAGGAAGGATAGTATCTATTTATAATGGTAATATTTGTTGCTCAAAAATCTACTATCTGAGAAGATGCTATCAGAACTTGAAAACAAGGAGGTATATCTAGGGTTCCTGGGTCTTGCTGTACAGTCTTAAACATTTTTACTAATTGGTAAGCTTTGCTGCATTCAAGTAAGTTTACTCCTTGAATGCAGCATAGGTAAGTGCGCATAGGATTGCAATCCTGGTCTTTGGTATTTCATGTGCATGTCTTTATCTATTGCAATGAAAATGCTCTGCCTAAAGCAGTGGTTCTCAAGCAGTGGGTTGTGATCCAGTTTGTGGTGTTTTGTGGAACTGACAGGACAAATTAGGCTATGTGCACCAAGGGTTAAACAAGCTGCTACTGGGGGGTGGGGTGGGATTAGTGCTTCCCAATCACCATTATATCCACACCCCTTGGCATTTATAAATCAGGCAGCAACCTAGGGCCTCTAAACCAGGGGTGCTCACACTTTTTTGGCTCAAGAGCTACTTTGAAACCCAGCAAGGCCCGGTGATCTACCAGAGTTTTTGTTACAATGTTTGCGCCATCATAACATATAACATTTATGTGTACAATGTATGTTGGTGTACCTTGAGCCCCACTAAGTATAACAGGACTTACTCCTGAGTAGACATGCCTAGGATTAGGCTGTGAGGCTGCAATCCTAGCCACACTTACCTTGGAGTAAGCCCCATTGAGTACAATGGGCCTTACTCCTGGCGTTTCCTCCCAAAGGCACCTGAAGGGGGGGGTCGGCACTCCGCGATCTACTCATTTTGCCTCGCGATCTACCGGTAGACCGCGATCCACCTATTGAGCACCCCTGCTCTAAACAGTTTGAGAACTGCTGGCCTAAAGCATTTTTATTTGTAGCTTTATAATATGATATCTTATGCAAAGGAGCTTAAATATCTAACACAAGCCTTATGAATTACAGCATTGTTGTCTTGTTCAATTAGTAACAATTGCAACATGCAGTGTTTTCCTGATTCTGTGACTTCTTTGTTGTAGAAAGAAAATGAAACTTTTTTCAGAATCGCACAAAACTGTCTTTGTTGTGGATCACTGCCCTTATATGGCAGAGTCCTGCAGACAACATGTTGAATTTGATATGCTAATAAAGAATCGGACCCAAGGAATCATACCTCTTGCACCTGTTTCAAGATCACTATGGACCTGCTCAGTGGAATCTTCCATGGAATACTGTAGAATAATGTATGATATATTTCCTTTTAAAAAACTAGTAAGTGATTGCTAATTCTTTTTTTGAGGGGGGGTAGTTAGGGGGTCTGTAACTTCTGTACCAAAATGTTCTAAACTTTGAAGCTCTAATCTTTTGGATAATTTGTAGAGTTGTATGATTTTGTTGTAAGTTTTTGGTTTGCCAGAGTCTGTAAGACACACTCCTGATTTCAAGTGGAAATCAGAGCTAGAACTCATCAGGGTGATGTAGGTAAGATGGCATATGAACATGGAAGGGCATGAATGTAAGTCCCATTTTGAAGCTGAAGCATTGGTAGATGTGCATAATTGAACACAATAATTAGGATCTTCATTCAGGTACTTGCATAGTAGACCTTGCCAACCCTTCTTTATGATATTCTGTGAAATTACTATGTTGTAGCTATAAACTTGCTTAAAAGTAATATTTTCAGGATTAGCTACTACATTTCCCATTGGGCATTGCAATCTTCTGTGTGCTTATGGGCACCCCAATCCTAAACTGCCTGATGCCCAGAGGAATAGCAGCGCCAAAATGGCTACTGCTGCATCCTATGAATGCCGTGGCAGCTTCCAGAGTCACCTCAGGGGTGACTCTGGCAACTTTTCCCTCTCTCCTGGGTCCCCTTCTCCCAAGTATTCTACAGTTTTTCCCTTCTGATATGTGCCAGTATAACAGGATCGCAGTTCTTTGGAAGGAACCTGAATATTAAACTCATGTTCAATAAATGTTGAATTATCCTGCCCTCATGAAAAAATTGTTATGAGCAATTTTGGATGATAAGGTATCAAGATGCAAAACAACAACAAACCCCTAAACAAAAAATGTTCTTAAACTGTTTTTTAAACTTTTAGGTGAACTTCATTGTTAGCGATTCTGGAGCTCACGTCTTAAACTCTTGGAACCAAGAAGATCAAAATTTGCAGGAGGTACCACTATGTAATTGAGAACTTGGGAAGATGACTCATTCATTATGGGGGGGGGGGGATATGCTTTCTTAATATTGAGAGAAATGACATAATGACAGACTTGTCATTATGACCCTGTTTTTTCATCTTGTATCTGATAAAGTGAGTTCTAGTCCATGAAAGCTGAAATAAATGTGTTAGTTCCTGAAGTGATAACAGGAACTAACATATTCATTCATTTGATTGTGCTTATTTAGTTCATGGTGTCCTATTTGAAACGAAACCCCCCCCCCCCAATGGAGATGTAATATAGCGTGAAAAAACTGGAAACAGAAATTTTGAGTTTACCATAGTCATTTTGCTTAGAATGTGTAGCCTGATCACCCATTTTGTATTATTGTTGTCTATTATTGTCACAGTCAGTCACAGAAGCTCTTTTGGGTGTCATTCCTTGTAATGTGAGCTCAATACCTTGCATTCAGTAGATGGAGGATTTTTTCGTCATTTTCAAATAGTGGAGCCAAATGGTCATGATGTAAGTTGTGTAGCACAATTCCATGTTAATGCACCACCTGATCATTTGCACCACCTGATCGTTGTTGTTGTGATACACAAGCAGTACCTCACTTATTGCCTAAGGATCAGACTGGCCGTTGCCTGTGTTAAGATGACAGTATTGCGCAGATCATTAACTTCTCCACATGGTAGGAGAAATATTAGAGGGAACATTGCTTGGCAAAAGTGGTGCTGCTGAAAGGGTGGCCCGTGTGATAATTGGGTTCTCCCATATCTTAAAAATATGATCAAGATTTGCATATTTTATCTCCTGTCATTTGCAGCTAATGTGTTCCTAGGTGAGAACAAAGTGCTTATTTCTGGTCACTACCTGCTTAACGACATCCCTTCCTTTCTTAATGTCAATGCTTCAGGCCTGCAGTAGGCGCCATGAATGCTATCTTTGACCCATTGTATGAAACAAGTTTAACACCCCTGTTGTAGATACTATCTAGTAATATGATAGTGAACTTCTGAAATTCCCTTTTTCTTGCTATTATTTTTGAGTATGTGGGTTAATTAAATATATTTTAAAACAAAAAAGATTTCTTTGGTTGTAAGAGCTACAGCTATAACAATTTAACAACAAAGCATCTTTTTTCTTAATCAGTTAATGGCGTCTCTAGCTGCTGTGGGTCCTCCCAATCCTCGTGCAGATCCTGAATGCTGCAGTATCCTTCATGGCCTTGTTGCAGCAGTAGAAGCACTCTGTAAAATTACCGAATACCAACATGAGGCCCGAACCATGTTAATGGAGAATGCTGACCATGTTGGAAATAGAGGACGGATAATCTGCATTACTAATGCAAAGAGGTATATTGTGATGTCTGCAGTATTAGTTTTCTCTTTTTCTATCTAGGCAAAAAACTCTGGGTTTTGATTTACTCATCAGACTTCATGGGCGTGAATAGACTGGTGGACTACTTCTGTATTTGTATTGGACTATTGGCCTATTGGTGGGCTAGAAGGTTAATGTTTTTTTCAAAGCATGGTCCATAGCCATTTGTTTAATTTCACCAATGAAGATGTGTGTGTGGGCGGGGTGGGGGGTATAAAGCATAGCAGGCAACAGGTCCACAGTATCCACCAAAAGAGCAGAATGTGCACATGCTGCCTGCTTCTCTTGCAGCTGTTCTCACAAGGCGGGAAAATGTACTTTCACTCCAGACCATTCTGCAGACATAATCCGTAGATGTGAGAAGGACTGCAGTCCCCAAGTTCTTAATCCTCTTCCTGAACAGGAAGTACATTGAGGACGTGCTGCTCCTGTCCCTCTGAAGTCCTCCTTGGATCAGTTGGGGGTGTGTTCCAAATTGCTTGTTGTTCTGAAAAGAAGATTGGAAGCATTTTGCTTTCTTCCCTGAATAGATCCTCTCATCTCCTTGTGGGGTGAGCTACAGAGAAGGAAGCAACATGTCTCCTGTTCAGACACTGTCTTCTGTCCTTGCAACAGAATATTAGGAATATTGTGCCTCCTGTATTTTCTCTGGCTCTGGAGTTCTGGATATTCTAGAACACAAATCAGAAGACAGGGTTCAACAGCAAAGCACTGCTGTGAACTGTAGATTTCATATCTATGAATTAGACTTAGGGCCCAATCCTATCCAACTTTCCACTGCCAATGCAGCCTTGTCAGTGGGGCCTGCATGGCATCCTCTGGTGGCAGGGCAGTCACAGAGGGCTTCTCAAGGTAAGAGAATTTATTCCCTTACTTTGGGGCTACATTGTGGCTGCATCAGCACTGGAAAGTTGGATAGGATTGAGCCCTTAGCTACCTTGGGATTTTTGCAAAAGGGATAAATAAATGTGCATGGTTAGGCTCAGCTTTGGAAATTGAACTTCAGGATTTGTGTGAGTGGCTCCAACTCTCTTGATTCTTTGGCTGAGTCCCTTTCAACTTAGTCTTTACATGGGAACAGTCAAGAGAGACTACACGTATGAACGGAGGAAAAAATGGCTCTTCACTTGTACCCTCTCCAAATTGATAAACCATTGGGAAACAGCATCAGCATTTTAAAAAATCATCTTGATCATAAATTGTTATTGATATTTTGTCCCGTATTTGTTCTCAGCATATATGTTTAAGACAAGTTTTGTTTATCTTTCCAGTGATAGCCATGTACGAATGCTTGAGGAGTTTGTCCAGGAAACGATACATGAGCATAATAAGCTAGCAGCTAATTCAGACCAGTAAGTGCGCAGGCCAGTGGCACTATAGCTCAGTATTTTCGTTTCAGTACATTGTTTTAATGACCTCCGTATTTGGGTTATTCAGATAGACTAGTTTGGGACCCCTTGGATAGTAGAATGGAAGAGGATGGCTTAGATACTCTCATTTTCATCTTGGTGAAATTTGTCAAGAAGTGTTGTGAGGAATGTAATTAATGTAATGTAAGTTCCATCCATTCCCCAAGTTTTGAGGGAGTGAGAGAAGGGAATGCTGCTGCCTCATATTTCCCAGTATGGGAAGAATGTGTATGAAAACAAGTGTGGAGTATGCCGGGCAATAAGAGATACTTGAGGTACACTCAGCAGCTGCATATAACAATAGTTATTGTTTATTGGGGCAAGTTAAATGTCCAAAAATGCCTTCTAATATTTGGGAATGATCCTTTTCCATTAGAAGATTGTGTCATGTTTGGGATGGGTCTCTTATAGGTTCTTAAAGTCTTAAGACAACTTCCCTTAGCAGTGCCTCTGCTGCTTCTGAAATAGCCCCTTCCTAGCACCTTAGTCTGCCTTGACTGTGAGAATAATTTGAAAACCACAGCTTGTGCTTCTGTCTGACTTTAAGCTTCAGAAATCAGTTGAAATTTTCCTGGTAAGGAGGGGTTATACAATTGATGCGGCATTATTGCCTGTGTAAGAGGACATTTTGGTCTCTTTAGTCTTATGCAGATCCAGAAATGCGAGTTGGTCTTAATTCACACATACCCTGTTGGTGAGGAAAGCCTTGTATCGGATCGTCTTAAAAAAGAGGTATGGCTATACATGAGAACCACCCTGCTGACCAGGCCAAAGGCCCATCAAGTCTGGCTTCCCGTATCTCATAGTATCCCACCAGATGCCTCAGGGAGCACTTAAGACAAGAGACCTGCATCCTGGTGCGACTCCCTTGAATCTGAACATCCCTTAGCAGTGCCTCTGCTGCTTCTGAAGTAGCTCCTTCCTAGCCCCTTGGTCTGCCTTGACTGTGAGAATAATTTGAAAACCACAGCATGTGCTTGTCTAGCTTTAAGCTTCAGAAATGTTGAAAGTTTCCTGGTAAGGAGGGGTTATACAATTGAGCCTTCTTGGGACAGGGAGTCGTTAATTTTTGTGTGTGTGTGTGTGTGAACTGCTTTGTGAACTTTTTTGTTGAGAGGCAGTATATAAATACTGTTGTTGTTGTTGATGATGATGATGATAAAGAAATATTTTCTTTTGTCTCTTCTAACTCCCGACTCTCAATTTTAGTGGAAGTCCCCTGGCCCTGGTGTTGTGTGAGGGTGAAAAGAACATCCTTCTTTGCAACCCATGCATAGTTTTATATGTCTCAATCATGTTCCCCTTCAGGCACCATCTAGACTGTATGTGCATGGAATATTATACATTTAGTAAATCAGTCACTAACTAGATGTAAAATTTTCAAGATTTAATCTAATTGTTTTGGTTTTTTATATGCTATCCTACCCCAGTCTTCTACTAGGTATGTATGTGACTGCCCTTGTTTTTGTTTTTGTTTGTTAAGCTCTCTTCTGTCTTAACTGGAGAAGTGCACAGTGTTCGGGCTGGACGGCATCTGGCTACCAGACTGAATGTTTTAGTGCAGCAGCATTTTGATCTGGCTTCTACCACAATAACAAACATTCCTATGAAGGTAAGATTGTGTCAATAACTTTGTACTGAAGTAGTTGCACCATTTCTTTTAAATTTGTTTACTATTTTAAATATTTATTTTAATGGAATTTTACATTGTTTTTTTCCTCTCCATATCATATTTTTTTCTGTTTTTTATTAGCCCACATTCAATGTCTGTGACCAGGTTAGTAAATTTTATGAAGGAGAAAAAAAGGATCACAGAACAAACAGCCATATTGGCTTCTTAGCAATTTATTAAATGAAACTATTATTGTTTTCTTTATTTTATGTAAATATAGCATAGTTTACTTCAAATTACTTTGTCTGTGATTCTTTTGTTTTTATACATGTGTTAGAAATTTCTGCCCCTTTGTGCATAGTGAGCCTTTCATTCCTCTGTGTCATTTCCATGCCCTCCCCCCACAAAGGTGTTTGTAACAAGTCGAAACCAGTGAGAGCAAAAAGTAAAATTTATTTTTCCAAGTGATTTTAACAAGATGTACAGAAAGGGGAAAACAATTTTGTTGAGAGAGATTAAAATGAGGCCTTTAACTTGCAGAAGCTCGATATCCTCCCTGCTAATACTTATTCTTTTATTACTGATCATCTTTGTCACTACAATGGCCATGAGAGAAAGCAGACATTCTAATTAGCCATAAGCTTCAATTATATATTTTGTTGGGTACTGATGTGAAAGAAAAGCATTTTCATTATCTCTGTAAAAAAAAGAGAGTGAGACTGCACAAAAGAAAATTTTTATAACACTTAATAGCCTGTGCTACAAAGGAATTGTACTGCCTGGATTGTGAAGGATCAAGCAGCAGTTAAATTACTTTGTGACTGAGGTGCTTTGGCCATTTTAATGCAACTTTATGGACTATTGCATACAATTTCTTAGGGCTTGCAAATACCTTGTTTGCAACTTCCTGACCTGTGTGCTGCTGGTACGCTCTTTCTTCTTGCCTTTTGTCCTTTCTAGCAATAGCATCTATGTTGGGTTCCCTGTGTATTACTCATTCAAAGCAAAGTCCTTTTTTTGCTAATCCACCATACATGGTGTTTGCTAGTCTGCCTCAGCTATTTAAAGATGCTGTTTCCTTTTGCTTCTATCCCCTTATGCATGCAGTTTGGCCCACAATAGCTGCTAGTCTTCAGCTGTGGAAGTCAGATAAGATTGTGTGTGGTTGCTTTTGTTAACTTGAAGTGAAAGAAGAAAATCTCATAAAATGAAAAAAATGACTGCCCTGGCTGATGGTGGTGTCAGATCATAATTACTGTTTGCGGCTTAGGAAATGAAAGAGCTTTCCTTTTGGATATATAAGACCCTTAAAAAATTTTATCTATAGAAACAAGAAAGAGCAAGACTAGAATGAATTCACATCTTGACATGGCCTTTATTTTTTTGCCCAGATTGTCATTCACCATACTAATTTTTAATGTCATTTCATAGTCCACAGACCTAGGAGTTAGCCCCATTGAACATATCAGGGCTAACTTTTGAGTAAATATGCATAGATGTGTGCTGCACAAATTGTGCATTTCAGCTTCTGCATCTTTAAGTAGGTCAATGAACAAGCCAGTTTCCTTTACGTTCAAACCTATTAATGTTGTCTGATCAATTTTTTTTTGTTTTGGCATTTTTTTTTATCCATTGGAAATGCAAAATGTAGAATTATCCAAGTATCAATTTTTTAAAAATTCTCTAAACTTTAAAAAAAAAGTCTAGTTTATTGCTTTTTTTTCAAAAGGAAGAACAGCATGCCAATACATCTGCCAATTATGATGTGGAGCTGCTCCATCACAAGGAAGCACATGTAGACTTTTTGAAGAGCGGTGAGTTGGGCAGAGATGATAGGAGTTTTTGCATTTGAGGAGTACAGGTGTGTCCCTGTATCTGCAGGCCCCCACAGATATGTGAATCCATGGATCTGTGTTGTCTTCTCGTCTCTGGAGGATGGGGGAGGGGGCCCTCCCACATCTGTGGATATGCCCCCCCTCCCCCCGTAATAGGAAGATGGCTCATTGTAGTTTTATAACTGTGGGTTTTTAAGTTTTTATTTTGCAATTTTTGAAAAAAAAATATTATGTACGTTCGAAATCTGTTGGTAACTGGTGCTTAGGATCCAAAGAACTTCTTGTGTGAGCAAAGAGTGATGGTCTCTGATTTATCCTCTTTAACTGCCACCCTCTGAACACCTTCTACATTTTTGGTCTGCTGGGCCTCAGTTTTGACTCTTGGGGAAGCCAGTGTATATTTAAAACAATGTTAAAGGAGAATACTTTACATCTATCAAACAGCATCAGTTTTATCCAGATTCCTGGTGCCTGTTCTAGCAGGGCATTAATTTTGTTATGTTATATATAATTTATTTTAATTAACGTAACATTAATTTTGTTTGTTTTTGTTAACACATAAAAACACGAAGCATCTCTTTTGATGTTTTAAGATATTTTGCAGAAATTAAAATACATTATTTTTCCAGTTAGAAATAATACTGTGGCTGCATTTGCTGACACTGGATCACATACCTAGTACATTTTTAAAGGGTTTAAATTAATAAAAATGAGAACTTGGAATAAAAACACAAAACACCTTTCTACCTTTTTCATTTTTTAAAATCACAAGATCTGCAAATTACCATTTTCAAACACCCCTAGTTATGTTCTTCCATCATAGTGGTTCAGTGAACTAAACAATACCAAATAGATTAAGCATGTCTAAAAAGTGGTCAAGGTAATGTTAAGCACTTTAAAGTTCATTCATTTCAATGGAATAAAATGAAGCTTGTGTTCAACTTTCATGTTGAAATCAGTGTACTTATAATAATCATTATTGTAACAGTCAAAAATGTATCTAGTGTTATTATTAAACCATTGGTGGGCACAAAAGTTAGAATGTGGTCAACCAGTAGATTCCCTGCCAGCAGTTGCTGCTTGCTAGGATTCTTGGAAAGATGAGATGGATCTTGGTTTGATCCTGCAAGGCACTAAGCACGAATGCATGCTCAGGAACACTGAGCCTGTATTAGTTTTGCCTTAACTGATCATGAGTTAGCACTGTTCCTTTGTAAATTTAAAATACAGTGATGCCTCGCGAGATGAATGCCTGGCGCAACGAAAAACTCGCAAGATGAAAGCGTTTTGCGATTTTTTTGGTGACTCGCAAGACGAATTTTTCTATGGCCGTGCTTCGTAAGACGAATTTTTTTGCATTTTTTTTTGTTTTGGTTTGTTTTAAATCGCACAACCGTTAATACCCAGGATGCATTGAAGTTTTGTGCTTGAAATTTTTGAAATCCTCTGTACAGTATGTATGCCTTTAAAGAGCACTTAATAAACACTTTGTTAACCAGATTTGACTTTGTTCTGACTTTTTTGCCCATAGGAACGCATTAATTAAATTTCAATGCATTCCTATGGGAAACCGCGCTTCGCAAGACGAAATTTTCGCAAGACGAAATGACTCGCGGAACGAATTAATTCCGTCTTGCGAGGCATCACTGTACGTTGTTGAATCATGGGGAACCTAGTAAAAAATAGTGCAAAGATGGTTAGTTACTCCTGCATTAAATTGGGGGCGGGGGAGATTTGTTGTATAGCAAAGATAGCTGTCAAAAACTATGTGATACAGTAGCATAGCTAGAGGAGGTGGAAAGCACTAAGTTTTGCAGGGAGACTCGCTGCAGTGTGCAAGTGGCCTTCCCCCTCCCCTTTGGAGCCATTCTGGGCAGGGAAGCAAAATGGGGAGGCATTCACCTCCGTTTTGCTCACCACACCTGGATTGGCTCTGAAGGGGGGGAGAGCCGCTTGCACACTGCATAGAGGCTCTCTGCAAAATTTTAGAGGTAAACCAATCATCTTGGACAGCCTTTAGGAGAGTACCGGTTCTTTCCTGTGAAACACTTGCTGTGGTTCATATTGTACAACTTAAAAAAACCACCATCAGGTATTACTATTCCTATCTTAATAAGCTCAAGTCTTAAATACCTGTTTTCAAATCCTGTCAATAAAGAAGTAGGAAGAACAGTAATTTCTTTCACAGTATGTGAGTGACATATTTTAGGCAGGCATCTTAATGATATGATGAAGAATGTCACTCATATATTATCAGAAAAGAAAGGGGATTAAGGAAAGGATGAGTGCTAACAAATCAGTGCAGGACAGAAATTATGCATTCAGCTGAACTGTTTCATTTTTGCAACAGGGCAAGACGGTCCTTTTTATAGATTCCTTTGTTAATTCAGGGATAAAAAACAGCCATGGAAGAAGGGAGAAGACACAGGGGGTTGCATTAAGTATACTGTTGTGTACGTTCATAATTACAGGTATAATAGATATAGAACATGTAAAGGTGAGAGGACAAAGCATCTTAAATGTTGCTGGAAAGGAATAGTCAACACATTTGAGATTGAGCACAAAGAACTCAAATAGGGAAAGAGCATGAAGAAGGCAGGGCATGTCTTGAAAATAAAAAGTTGGAATTTGTTGGGTATAAAAGGAAAATAACGTCTTAAAATTATTCTTGACCTTGAAATAACTGTTGTGGAGTTTTTGTTCTTTAAAAATATATTAATTGTTCACAGATATTTATCTCTAACTTGTTACAGGCGATAATCACATTGGTGGCAGCAGCAAAGAGGGAACATTTAAAGAAACAGTAACTTTGAAATGGTGCACTCCCAGAACAAACAGTGTTGGTAGGTGCTTCTCTCCCCCCCCAGTCCCCAGCAAAGCTGTCCATACCTTTGCATAATGCTAACTGTTTCTCTCTTTGTCCTGTGAATCACTTCAAAGTCCCTTAGAAGACTATCATAAGCATGTTGTGGTTAAACTGGGTTGAATGGAAAATATGCTCATTGAAATGAAGGCACAGAGAATGGAAAGGGAATTTTGAGCATTGTCAGATCAACATGTATAATCTCTAAGTGATGTAATGAAAATGCACAAATAGACAGTATAACCATTTGGAGGCTATATATGTTTGGATAAATGGATAAATGGAATAGATAAATTCTCTGTATCCGTTCTGTGTGTGTGTGCATGCATGTGTTCATTCACATTTTTCACTCAGCTTGCTTTACTCCCATAATGCATGTTGCTTGTTGATTTTACAGTGTTCTGAAATCTTTATTTCATTTTGGGTGGTTATTTTATGTGTGTCTTAGTTATGAAATCGGTATGTCTACCTGTCCAATAACCAAACTCTATCTCCTTTTTCTTCAGAACTGCATTACTGTACTGGAGCATACCGAATATCACCAGTAGATGTAAATAGCCGACCTTCCTCTTGCCTTACTAATTTTCTTCTTAATGGTAAGATGTTTCCTAGTTCAAAGGTCAAATGAACTATATTTTGTTGTTTGGGACCCTGGGGCTTGAATCAAGTTGTTTGGGACCCTTCAGGCCTCCCCTGAGCCTCCCAATGCCTTATAAGGCATTAAAAATGTCCCTTCCAGTTTCCCTCTGGAAACTGAAAGTAGCATTTTAAAATATCTTTTCAGCCGTTCTGAGACCTGCAGCAGCCATGGGTGGTCGCACGCAGTCTCTGTGGGCCTCAGAAGACCCTCCAGAGCCTAGTTTCCCTTGCCTCCAGAGGGTGGGGGGGTGTCCCCAGTTATCTGCACATTCATTTAACTGCAGGAGGTTCCAGAACAGGACCCCTGTAGTTTTGGGGGCACACCTATATATATTTAATGTTACAGTATGAAATACGTGTAAACTTTACAGCGTAAAGTAAGACTGTGTTGGCCTACCATGCAGGGATAGGGGAGAATCCAGTCACACAGCCTTTGCACCTGATGTTTCAACACACTTTTGGGTAACTCTTGGCGTGACTGAGACAGACATGGCACCCTCGCATAGGCAATCACACAAAAGAGTATGTCACTGTCACCAGAAAGGAAAAACAAAACCAAAAGGGATAGCAGCCCATGCCCTTCTTTCGGTCAAGGGTGAGTCCTGTTACCAGTTCACTGAGCACAGAAGCCAGTCACTAAAGAAGTGTCCAGGGACCCAACATCAGTCAATGCGAGCCCCTCTGCATATGTAGATGCAAGGCCATGTAGCACTAGCCATGAGTGATCTTTTACAGAGCAACCCCCATCCAGCATTAGTGAGAGGAATTTTTCATTGGCAGATAATCTCTCCCCTGTCCCCTCAAGCAAAGAGGTAATCAAATTTGTTAAACCCTGTGTATTAATGTAAGCATAACAACATGTCCTTATATGCACATTGTGCCCAGTTTTAAAGTGCTAGTGGAACCCTCTTGCAATTGACACCTGGTTGCATTTTTAATTGCAAATTACAAATGGGAACTTGCATGGGAGCTCTTGACCAAATTGCAGCTGTTGGGGGGGGGAACCTTCTTATCTTGAGCTTCATTATGTAGAAATGGAAAAAGAATATTTAGTCCCTGCCTTTTGTAGAGCTGTGGAATATTCTACTGGTGTTGAGCTGTAGAACCTCTGAGTTTGAGTTGAGTTCTGCATTTCATTAATTATCACTATGTAGCATTTTAAAAATAGATTTAAGCCATATCTGCCCAACATTGCATGTACGCAACAGGAACCAAATGTGTGCATCTGTGGGCTGGGCAAAAATGGATTAACTGTGAACAGGAAGTCTTCACCCTTTGTTAAAGCTGTACAGAGTTTACAGTGGAACTGACCTGACTCATCCACATGGTTCAAGTCCTCCATTAGGACTACTCTGTCTACTAAGGCCAGAGGGCCTGGTTACACTTTTAGATGGCTGATCCCGTAAAGATGCTTGGAAATACCATCCTGTCTCGTACCTATACGCTTTCAAACAATGGTCTAGGAAGGACTCTTTCGGTAACCCTCTGTGTTCTGGTCATGCCTGAACATTGGCCAAGCACACCTATCTGACCATATCTTAGGGGATATCCAGGGGATAGGCTTGTTTTCCCACCCCCAGAACTAACCAAAGAGAGAGGGGCTGAAAACCAAGCCCAAGTGCATCTTAAAAAAGGAAAAGGTGGTGTGAAGATGGCACCCTTACTTTGGGGAGCTGAGCCCAAGGTGACCCACACTCTGATTGGTGATGGAGCAGGTTCTAATTGTCATGTGTAAGTGGACTCTTGGGTCAGGGAATGTTTATGCAGAAATGACATTTGATTTCTTTTTGTCTTACTGCTTATCATGTACCTTTTCCCCCTTATTTTGCACTTTCCTAATTCTTCTCTTTAATATACCCCCCCCCCATTTAAAAGAATGCTGCCTGTCTGGTTAAAACCATAGCTAAGAGCTATTTGCCCATCTGCTCCCTGTTCAGCTTTTTGAACCAACACTGAGTCGTCTGTGCACATGAGTATATATGAGTGGACAGCAACCAACCAGTCCAGTTGGCACCACTTTCTCTCCTCCAGGAACATGCTTCAGTGCAGATGGATACCTAGGTAAAGGGCTAACCCCCAACTGGAGTGAAAGGCTTGGAGTGGCATCATCAGTTCTGCCTCTGGTGGCAGCAGTTCTACCCCCCAGAGGTCATTGCAGCAACAATCTGGTTGAGTTGCTGAGGTGTGTCTTGGTCTTCCCTTGTGGGACCTGAGAGTAAATGAGAATAAAAATGTGCTTGTTTCTTTACCACACCAGTGAAATAGTTCTTTTTAATTCCTAAATAGGCCGTTCTGTGTTGTTGGAACAACCACGGAAATCTGGCTCTAAAGTAATTAGTCATATGCTTAGTAGCCATGGAGGAGAGATTTTTCTTCATGTATTAAGCAGTTCCCGATCCATTCTGGAAGATCCTCCTTCAATCAGTGAAGGTTGTGGTGGTAGAGTCACAGATTACAGGATTACGGTAGGATTATTTAAAAAATATATTTATTGTATGATGATTGTTGCCTACAGGCAGAGCCTGTGTGCTAATGTTGTAGGGGGGAGTTTTCTGTAAAGGGACAACTAAAGAGGATGCTTCTAGATGGTGTTGGAGATGTTGACTGTGGAAAGGAAGGAAATCAATGAGGTTCTATAGACAGGATAATTTGAATGGAAAGGAAAGTCTGAGAACAAGGTGTGGTAGTGCAGTGTATTACTGAATATAATTTATGTCCTAGAAATACTTGCCTGTAGTTGTGGTAGTGCAACTGAGAGCTTACACGTATAACGAATATTTATATATTTTCCAACAAAAACATTCACAAAAGTGATTTACATAGCAAAAGAAATGAAAAAAAATTGTTTCCTGCCCCTAATGGCCTCACAATGTAAACGGATGCGGGGGGGGGGGAGACACCAGCAAGTGAACTTACACTGTGCTGAGATGAATTGGGATAATTGCTCTCCTCTTGCTCAGTACAAGAGAACTATCACTTAAAAGGTGCCTCTTGGTCCATTTTGCAAGGGCGGAGAATGCTTGTTTGCCTAGAGAAATTCAAGTTTAAACTAAGGTGCAGAGGAAAATTTAAATGCTAACAAGCAAGGTAAACCAAAACAGATAAATGAGAGACCTCAGTGGCTAACAGCATAGAGCTTGTTTGGAAGACAGCCTTTGTAGTTAGATTAATCAGAGTTAGGGCAACCATCTGGTTATTGTGGGACTTGAAGCAAATGGTTAATTGTTTGCATAAAGTGATCTAGGCCTATTGAATCTCAAATTGAGTCAAACTTGATGCTGCAGTTCAAGATCTACAAAAGATATGTCTTGAAGTTCGAACAGCTGTTATGAAGAATCATTCTTTGCAATAGTTCCTTTGAAAAAGCAACCTTTTTAGTTTCCCTAAAAGTGGGTTCAGAACCTAATATGGGAATGAATTCTTCTGGTTTGTAACAGTTATGATGACCAGATTGAAAATATGGTGTTGAAGAAATATGATGGTCATAAAGGATACTTCATTTGAGCCTTGTTATGCAATGTTCCTTAGAAAATTTCTCATTTTATTTTATTCGGTTATTAGGATTTTGGTGAATTTATGAGAGAAAACAGACTAACTCCTTTTCTAGAACCCAGATATAAGAGCAATGAAAGCCTTGAAATTCCGTTGGAACGGGCGAAAGATCAGTTAGAGAAGCACACTCGCTACTGGCCCATGATCATTTCACAAACTACCATATTCAACATGCAAGCGGTATGTGGCAATGGATTGTTCTTAGACCCCAATCTTAATCGTGTTGTACTTGAAAATAGACACATCTTCCCTGATTTTAGTGGGAGATGATTCAGTTAAGTGTGTCTAGGATGGTACTTAACGTTTGTTTAATATTAGTCTGGTTTTTTTTGGAGTGTTTGTGTCTTGAATGTAAATAAAACCAACAAATGGTTCTTTATCACAAATAAGTGTACTGATCACGAAATCAAGTTGAATTATGTTCACCATCTTTGGACTCTTTTGTTCTTCATAGTCCCTTCTCAGTCACAGATAATGGAGTTTGGCGCATGTGTGGAGCCAGTCTTAGAAACTTCCAGAGCTTTGTCGAGCATTCTGCCCCAGGGACGTGGGAGAAACTCTGTGGACACTGTGTGCCTCATGGGTGTGAAGAAGGCACCCACCTGTTGAACTACCAGTTCCAGTTTGGAGTTTGAGAGCAGGGACAAAACTCTCAACAAAGTTCTGGAAGGTTTTGAGGTCAGCACTGTGCGTACACAGTACCCCAGTTTGTGTGTCTGCACAGAAGACCACTCTAAGAACTATAGTTACAGATAAGTGACTATAATGTGGCATTTTTTGAAAAAAAAATTAACAATTTGATAGTTATGAATTATTGGTCACTAGCATAGTTAACAATTCAGTCCTACGCGCATGGGAGTAAGTGGGGCTTACTTCTGAGTAAACATAGCATTCCTGTGTATAATAGATCAATGCAAATGGATAAAATGCACCCGAGACTTTCAATCACCAAATTAATGAAGGCTATCCATACTTGCAGCATGGCCTTTCCCAGTTTGAAGAGACACTTGGCCAACAGACTGAGGCAAAGAGGCAAAGAAGGAAGGCCCACAGCCAGGGAGACAGACCAGGGACAGACTGCATTTGCTCCCAGTGTGGAAGGGATTGTCACTCCCGAATTGGCCTTTTCAGCCACACTAGACGCTGTTCCAGAACCACCATTCAGAGTGCAATACCATAGTCTTTCGAGACTGAAGGCTGCCAACACATTAGGAACATAGGAAGCTGCCTTTTATTGAGTCAGATCATTGGTCTGTTCAAGCTTAGTACTGTTGGCAGAGACTGACTGTAGCTCCAAGGTTTCAGGCTTAAATGTTTTTGCACCCTTCCTGGAGATACTGGGATTGAATTGGGGCCATCTTAATGCAGAGCAGATGTTCTTTCATTGAGCTGTGCCCCATATTTTTTTTTTATCTTGCAGGTAGTGCCATTAGCCAGCGTTATCGTGAAGGAAGCTTTGACAGATGAAGATGTCCTGAATTGTCAGAAAACAATTTACAACTTAGTAGACATGGAAAGGAAAAACGATCCTCTGCCCATATCCACAGTTGGGACAAGAGGAAAGGGTCCTAAAAGGTCAAAACTATTTTTCTGAAAATTTAGCAAATTCTATTTCTGAAACATAGAGTGTGACCCTTTCCTCATTTTGTGCTTCTTTTGCTTGCAAACCACCTGAATATGCACCTCCCTCCTGAGAGGACAAACATTTTCCTAACTCCCCTACATTGCAGCTGGCTGTACCCTGAAACTGACCTAGAAATTACCCTGTTGCTTTCTCCTTTTTAACTAGAGCCTTGGGTCCCATATCACATGTCGCATTCCCTCCTCGAATGTACATTGGAGTCTTATCACTAGCTGGTATCACCAATAGTACAGTATCCTTGGTCAAAGCTATCATGGGTTTAGCTCACACCTAATCATTGGCCCAGTCTACTACCTGACTGGGAGCAGGAAATTTTAAACCAGCTCTTCTGAGAGAATAGCAGGGCTAGTTTCTCCAAATGGGAGAAAATACAGCTAAGCTGCAGTGTTAAATGCAAGTTGTGAGTTGCGAAACGACCGCCAAGCCATGATTGTAACTGCGATGCTGTCCCACATATGACAGGGTTAATTCTTAAAAAGATCTTTCTCTCTGATACCAGGAGGATGCTAACTGTAAGTGGATTTCTTTCAGTCAGGGACAGTTTTGGTTACAATCTGTGTTAACCTTATTTTGAATTTTACCTCTTTATTTCAAGTATACAATTTGTTCTGTTTATTTGGAGTTTGAAGTGATGGCAGCATGCCAATTTGATCAACCACTGAGGTCACTGAGCTTCCCTACAGGAGGCAGACTTTGGAAAACATTTTTCCACCACAGTGTGGATCTCCAGGTTAGGAGAGGAGCATGGGAATTGGAAGGCACTAGGTTAGGGAGCACACATGAGGGTCCTTGTGTGTACTCAGAACCCAAGCAGACAGAGCACAGCCTCTTTATGGGGACAGAACAACTTTACAATCATGTACATCAAGTATGCTATATTAATGGTATTTGTCTTTATATATTTTCCATCACTTGTCCTGCACTCTTCTCTCTAAAAGACAATTAATGTGGTAAATGAAATTTAAAACACCAGTAATACTATCCAAATATAAAACAATGAAATAAATGAAACAAGATACTTCAGTCTAAAGGGCCAAGGATATCATGGCTGATGATACTTAATACTGCTGAGAGATTATGGAAAATCACGGAGAGTTATACTTGTTCTTATCTAACTGTTGACTTGGGACATCTGTCAGGACAACTCAGGCCTTCTCTGTCCTAGGTCTTTGACAGAAGCCAGATTGAAAAAAGTTCCAGGTGTACTTATTCATGAAGACCTGGAACTGAGCCACCATGACTCACTCAAACCCTTTGCCTAGATATTGCAAATTTGATAAAGACCTTTAGAAGCTAGACTAGTAATCAGCGACAGCATAATGAATTGGTTTCTCTACAGAGCTCTAGGTATCCAGAATAGTCTGTTAAAATGGATGCAGAAGTCTTAACTAGAAGTGAAGCAAAACATATATGAAACCATTTTTTAAATCTTGCTAACTACGGAAACTGCAAATGAATGAACTCGTTTTTGTTCTTTGTATAGAGATGAGCAGTATAGGATTATGTGGAATGAACTAGAGACCCTTGTCAGAGCACATATTACCAACTCAGATAAGCATCAGCGAGTCCTGGAGTGTCTGCTGGCTTGTAGGAGCAAACCTCCTGAAGAAGAAGAGCGCAAGAAACGAGGAAGGAAGAGGGAAGAGAAAGAAGACAAGTCAGAGAAAGCAGGAAAAGACTATGAACCAGAAAAATCCTGGCAAGAATCAGAAAGGTACATTTTCCATATTGATATAATTTTATTCCAATGCATTAATATAATGGCATGAATGCAGTATGGAGCAGCTGCAGATATCTGAGGTGGTTCATTCTGTCTCAGGTGCAGAATTCCACCTTTTCACTCACCATCAGTGCTGTGGCAAGTGTTTTATTGTCATCTGGTGAGGAGCCTCCACTTCTTTCTCTCCAGCTTAAAGTTGTGGAGGGGCAGGATAAACTCTACAGTTGTACCAACCTTCAGAGAGGGCACCTTGCAACTAAAGAGAAGAGCCCCCCACTTCTCCCGTTACAAACTGGAGAGGAAGGCTGGTTTAGTGCACAGGGTGCCAGTGGCTTGGTGAAGCGATGAAATAAATAGGCAAATACGTCTTGGGTGGGAAGCTGTAAAACCATCCAAGTTTCACCTTCACAGATGTGGGTTTTGTCTGACAATGTATGTCATTGACTACAAGCCCTGCTTTAGCACGTATTAAAATTTGACCAGGCAATTAATCTTACTGCTTTCTGTGCAGGACAGTAACTGTGACGGTAAGACAACCTTTACCCTCTGCTCTTTCTGTCTTTCTCTCCACTCCTTTCCTTTTCCCCTTCTCCTTTCACGTTCTGCTCTGCTTTATCCATCTCATTCATGCCTTCTCTGCATCCACCCATTCTTCTGCATCTCCTACATTCCCCCTTTTCCATCCCTTCTCAGCTTTATTCTTTTTTTCTTCAGTGGTCATTCTTTTATTCATTCTGCCCATTTAAGGGCCTCCAAGTTTCCCTTTTACTCACAACGTTTTCTTTTCTCAGTCGCACCGTCTCTTCTCGTTTTATACCATGTGCGTTATTTTGCTCCTCTTCTTTACCTGAGATTTCTTTGATTCCAATTTGGTGCAACATCCTTCTATTCCTCCTGTTTTTAATCCCTTCCCCCCTTTTTCCTCAATTCATTTGTCTTTATTCTGGTATTCTTCCACTGCCTTGCTCTCTATTCTTACTACTTTCCGTCTCTTGCCAATTCTCTGCCTCTTTTGCTGTTTTATTCTTCCTTCTCCTCCACCCCCACATCAACCTTTACCTTGTCTGTTCCTTGATCTTGCCTCCTAGTCCTTCACCATTCTTTGCATCTCTCCATTTTTTAACCCTTCTTTGAACTCTCTTGCTTTTCCACTTGCCATCCCCACTAACCCCTGTTAAACATACCTTCTTTTTATGCAGACAGGAGATATCTTCCCCCATCCTATAATTGGCAAATCTGCAGTTAGAACAGCTCTCTGGGTTGTGCAGCCGAAGGACTGTATAGTTCAGGGCAATCCAACTTTTGGCAGCCAGGAGGGGGGCTGCATGACTCTTGCATGACCCCCAGCTGTGCTGACATGGAAGTTATTGGTGGTGATGTGATGACCTCACAGCTAATTACTTCTGTATTTTGAGCCTGCCAAAGTCATTCTGCAGACTCAGAACACAAGCAGTGGAAGTGGGTGAGGTGGGGCTTTTCAGTGTCCCTGCCACAGAAGCAGCTGGAATGGCACTGCAGGGAAACCAAAAAGGTTCTGAAGCAGGAAGAGACAGTGGGAGGGCTGCAGGCAGGCTTTTGGGGCTGCCAAAATAGGGCCTTGCGGGCCACATATTGGACAACCATGATCTAGTCCAACATTCTGCCTCTCACAGTGGCCAGCCAGTCAAGATCAAGGGAACGATCTTCCTCTGCTGTCCCTCCTGGGTAGCCTGATGTTCAGTAGCATATGGTCTCCAAATAAGGAGACCCTGTATTACTGCAGTGACTAGTAGCCATTGATAGACCTTCCTTGCCTCCATGGTTTTGCCTTATTCCCCTTTAAAGCCATCTGAGGCAACCAGAATAAAAAGAGGATCCAGATGTCTCCTCCCTCTATTAAAAAGTGAAATTTTGTGTTGATGCCTAATGATTCCTTTATGACACGTTCCTCAAGTTTTGGGGGATGTAGCTATACTGTTTCTTTTGGTAATATTGCTGTATAACAGCCTACAAAGCAGAACTGTTGAGGTCAGGATTATAACAGCTGTCCTTTTTCTTTATCTCTGAAGGCTAAAAGGCTTATTGGATCGTGAAAAAGAGGAACTGGCAGAAGCAGAAGTAATAAAAGATTCACCCGATTCCCCTGAGCCACCCAACAAAAAGCCCCTCATTACAGTGGATGAAATGCCCCACATTGAAAAAACCAAAGGTATACTCAAAATAATTGCCATAATTTTAAATACCATTAAACTAAGCGTCAGTACAATATGTGACCCTACATTATGCATTTGAAAATGAAACCCTTTGATCTTGGAGGTGCAAAATCTATGATAAAGTTTCAAGGTTAGACTTCTGCAGAGTCCACAAATCAACATGCTTGTTTGAGGTGGGGGGATCAGGATTTTCTTGTCTAGTTACAGTCAAGTACACAGTTGCAGAGACATAAATCACTTTTTTTACAACCAGATGTAAGCTTACGTAACTCTAGATTTGCTGGATTGTAGCCAACATGGTAAAATAGACTGAATGAAAGAATCCTACATCTGAAGACATGGAACGCAAAATAAGCTTACAGGATGTGGTAGATTGCCATGGAAAGAAATGACTCAAAAGGTCTTAAATGTCATTGTATATAATTACTGCAGCGTATTAAATAGGTAGAAGGGAAATTAAGTCTCTATGTAGAATTAGCAGACTGCTTTTTATGAGTCTCCACATAAGAGAATATTGAAGAGGGTGGAGTCTACAAAGATTGGTTCGTGTTCTATAGAGTTGGCGATCATATAAAACGAACAGTAGGTCATGCAAAGAAACATGCGCTAAATGACTCTCTTTTAACTTATACAGTTAAATTTGAATTTGAATTGCAAAACTGTCTTCAGAATGAGGCTCAGCATCTAGCAGCAAGGAGGATTTTTTTCTGTCCATATAAACAATATATCAAATAGTGTAAATAATAGCATTGATGTTACTTGGAAGGGAATATTGTCTAGTTCGTATGTAACACTCTCTGTGGCGAGCCAAGAGCTTCTGCATTTCCTTCTTTCACATATATAAGAGTGAAAACTGTCACTTTCTCTTTACAAAAACTACAGTTCTGTGTTACATACGAGCTTGGAGAACTGCAGTTTGTTCCAACTCTAGTTGGAAAAATAATCAAGATATCAAACCACAGCTTGATGGTGGTTTATTTTAACACAGGGCTACTTGAACCCTGGCTGGGGGGCTGGATCCAGGGTTTGGGCGGAACTGTCCACCCAGAGAGCAGATAGTTTTGCTCTGCCTCCATGCAGCTCCTCCTCTTGGTAGACCTGGGCACCAGGTCACTCTGGGCAGTCGCATCTGCCGAATGTCTTGCCACACAGCCTTCTGGGATGCTGGGCAATGGACATGACTTCCCAGAGTATCCTGGTGCCCAGGTTTACCAAGAAGAGGAGCTGCTCTGCGGCGGAACAAAAAGCTGCAGTCCGAACAAGGACCACGTTATCATAGGACTTTGGTTGCGACTTTGGGTGCTGCTGTTTTAACAAGTAAGAAATAAATAACCCTAACTTTGTACATAATGAAGAACTGCAGTTGGGTCTAGTAAAAGTGAAAAGGAGAGAGAAAGGAATGACAGAGGATCAGAAGGGCTGTCCCCTCTTTCCTGTTTCCTCTCACTCATCTACAAAGCTGCCATTGAGTCCACCCAGTGGACAGAGCCTCTTCATGGCAGAGGCTTCCCAAGGTCACAGGCAGATTTTCTAAGCTACATTGACTCTTTTTAACTCGGGATGCCAGAGTTGGACCCTGGAACCTTCTTCTTTAAAGCCACATTCCCTACCAATTGTTCAATTCTGTAATTTGTCCGTCTCAGAAAAGTAAAAGAAAAAAGTAGAGTGCACAAGAAAAAAAATAACTTTCTCCTGTACATGTCTTTCACATATGTACATCTTTTAGTTGTTTTTTTACAGGCCTGATTCCTCTATGAACTGCTGTTTTATGCTCTTTTTTATTCTGACTTTTATCTGACTACTTGTTTTTATGGTTTCTGTTAATGTGTTTTTAATATGTTTTTATCTGTTTGTTAAATTATGTTTTAATCTGTTTTTAATATGTTGTAAGCAGCCCTGGGTTTAGGGAGAAGGGAGGGATAGAAATAAAGTTTATTATTATTATTATTATTATTATTATTATTACATACGTTATAACACACACTGCAAAGTGCACAGGGATGCTGGTATGCCAGGAAAAGACCTGCCCCTTACACACTCTTGTGTTTTTCACCTGTTCTGGCCGTTTCCCAACTTGGAAAAATAAAACGGAAGGGTTGGGTACAGGTTTACCCAAGAGGCTTCTCTTCTCTGTGCACCTGCCTCTGAGTTTGCCTCTGTCCTGCCATCTGTCATGGAGAAAGAGAGTAATAGTAATGGTTGGTTTTACCAGCATTCCATGGGTGGGGTTTGACCTCCCCTCCTCAGCTTGCTCACTTTCTGATAGAACTGCCAGAACCATCTTTGTTTCTTCAGAAGATAAGACTAGAACATTTTATACTTTGAATTATTTATTGTTTAAAATTTGTTCATTTTCAAGAGTCAGAAGTGTGTATGTCCAGCTCTGCAATTGTGACTATATTGTAATTCTATTGGAAAATTAATTGGTATATAGTCCGTGAATTGGGTAGTCTAGGAATGCTGTGTGGAAAGTCTGGAGACTCTGTGCCTCAGATCCCCAAAAACTGATAGTTATTGTGGAACATTTTCTAATTTGTGTAAATGATGAGGTGTTATTTTCCCTGGTTCTACTGCAGAGATAAGAGTCAGATAAAAATACGAACAGAGGGAAGATGTTTTCTTCTAACGTCAATCAGGAATCATGCCATAGTTTGAGTCTTCTAAGCCAGATTTTGAAAAGGCAAACTATTTGATGCAATTCAATTATGTTTTCAACATTTCATTTCTAGGGCCAATATCGCTGCTGTCCTTATGGAGCAACAGAATTAATACTGCAAATTCTAGGAAACACCAAGAATTTACTGGTCGTTTGAATTCCGTCAACAACAAAGCTGAACTGTATCAACATCTTAAAGAGGAGAACGGGTTTGTATTTTGACATAGCGCATGGATTGGTGTGATTTTTCTGAACATTGTATTCATATCAAAAATATGGTGGTGGTGGATACCAGATATTTGTGGGGGGGGGGGGTAGGTGTTCAGTTAGTACTGTTCCTCAGCAGTCACCTTCTTTAGACTTGGGGGTGGAAGAAGACGCAAGCAGGAGAGGTGAGGAAAGAGATGAAAATGCAGGAGAGAGAGAACACCAGAGAAAGCTAGGTGATAGCTGACAAGAAGGAGGCAGAGACGGAGACAGGAAAGGAGGACCTTGTGGAGGCAAGGAGAAAGATTCAGAGGGGGGAAGATGAGAGTCTGAAAGGCAACTCCACGGAAGGAGAAGCCAGTCCTGCAAGGGAACCCCCTGGGAAGGCAGGACCAAGTGCAAGTCCCCATGTGGGAGGCAGGAGGAGGGAAGCCAGTGGGAGACCCTCTAGCTGCCGGCCCCCAGAAGGGTCAAGGCAGGTCACTGCCAGAGCCATGATCAGGGCATCTACCCACTAACTGTCACACAGGGCAACTCTGCCCTTCTGCAGCGTGAGCCTGCAGGACCTGCACTGCCCTTTCCCCAGTGGTTGCAGCAAACATCCACATAGGCAGTCGCCTTAAGAATCATCCAGGAGCTAGAGACAACCATGGGGGAAGAAACCTGTCAGGGTCAACAGACTGCCCTGTGTTCTGTTGAGAGAGTTGGTCCCTACCATTCATTTATAATTTGCATGCCAATAAAGACATCACCCCCAAGTTCCAGCTCACTTACTTCTCCCTGAACTAGAGGAAAGTCCCAACATAGCCCCTTTGATGCCAAGCTGCCCCTTCCAGGGTGAGGAGGGGGACCTCTATTGTTATAAGTGGGTTATACATTTGTTAGCTGGCTTTGACAGAGGATCAACTTCAAGTTCATCAGCTATAGGGAAGCTCACTTCTAGACAGTTCACACAACCAAGTAAACCGTGATTTTGTTGTATATGCAATCTGTAGTTTACTGAGCCCACGCTCTCCCCCTTACACTGCCTCATTTCATGTGCCTGAGGTATCCCAGTATGTTTAAAATTCAGTTCTGAGGCTCTTCTAAGCCTGCACATTTCTTCCACTCATTGCCTACTCGCTTCTGTGCAGAGCTGGGATGCTTTGATCCTAGTCCTGGTTTGAAAAAATGTAGCTGAATTGCAGCTCCCAGCTTTGGGTAAGTGGTGGAACCAGGATTGAAATGTCACTGCTCTGCATGAGGAGATACGGAGAGGAGGGAGCATGTGGGTTAGGCAGCAGTTCAGACTGTGTTCACAATGGAAGAAACTACAGGCATGTCCCCATATCACGAGGGTTCCATTCTGGAACTCCCTGTGGATATGGGGGACACCTCCATGGGGTCTTCTGAGCCTGGGCATCTGCTGGGCTCAGAATTGCTGTCAGAGGTGAAAAAGTCACTTCCGGTTTTTCCAGAAAAACCGGAAGTGACATTTTTATGCCTTTAAAAGGCATTATGAGGGCCAGGAAAGCCCTGGAGGGGCATTCCAAGTCATTTTGAGCCTGGCAAAGGCTGTGGGCAGATGCGTGCAGCCTCTGCTGCGCTCAGAAGTCCCTCAAATCCACAGTTAATTGAAACCTCCAAAATGGGAACTGTGGATATGGGGTCGTTGTCGTCCCCCCCGCATAGTTGGTTGTTATCTGAACCAACATGGAGTGCAGTGGTTCCCAAACTTTGAACTGCCTTGACTCACCTCCATTCTCTATGCTGGCTCATGAAACGATGTTCCCTATAGCACCACAAAGCATTACTAGGAGCTTCTAGAGGCCACTTCTGGGTTGTGCAAGGCCCATAACCCACTCCATTGGCCCTGTGGGCCCCTGAATGCCTTGTGGGAAGAGACAGTTGCGGAAGCAAACCAGAAGTTGCAGCTGCAAATGGATTTGTTTTCTCCTCGGCATTCTGGAGTCCGCAGAGGCCAATGGAGTGGTTCATGATATCACCCAGAAGTGGCCTCTGGAAGCTCCCAGTCATCCTTTGTGGTGCTATGGGGAGCATCGGGTTGCAACCCACAGTATGGGAAACACTGCTGTGGTGTATTCATTGCTGTATCCTGTGCTGTGGGTTAATGAAAGAAACATGATACATTCCAGTCCTTCATAAAAGTCAGTGGGTCTGAAGCAACCTAGAAAAACCGCACATTCATGAATTTAAGCTGTAGTGAATATGGAATAATTTGTGCTGCAAATGAATCACAGCTACAAAGGCTCAGTGAGACTGATGTGCTTTGATCACACACCAAAGCGTTCTCCAAACACATGAGACAGTGAAGCCTAAATCGTTATCCAACTTATTCATCACTTCTCTTCAGTTGTAAGTCTGTCAACTTCTTTGATTATTATCTCTTTGGAGACCTCTTCAAGCTGTTATTTTTAGGATATTTAAACACTGCAAAGCCTGGTTTGATAAATTTCCAGCTTCTGTGTTAATAATCTTCCTTGAATCACAAGTATGTTCTAGTCTATAAATGCTGTTATTAATAATAATAATAATAATAATAATAATAATAATAATAATAATAGTCTACGCTAATGTTTACCATAATTTTTTTGTTTGTTTCAGAATGGAAACAACTGAAAATGGAAAGGCTAGCCGTCAGTGAACACTGAATCTGAAAACTGTATTTGGTCATAAATTGTGTATGCTTGATTTGATACCTGTTTTCTAAGATTGTACAGTTCAGTTGCTTTGATTTGGTTTTTACTTTTTGAATTTTAGCCCTTTTCTATGAAAATATAAGCTGAATTTTACTTTACGTGTGTAAATCATTTGCCTCCAATCACTTTTTCTTCTAGGATGGAATAAAGCAAAACTTTTTCATTTCTAACTAGTAGAGGTCTTTTTGCAAAAAATCATATTGCTGCCTATTGAGAAACGCTATGTTCTATGGCAGTGTTTCTCAAACTGTGGGTCAGGACCCACTAGTGGGTCGCAAGCCGATTTCAGGTGGTCCCCCATTCATTTCAATATTTTATTTTTAATATCTCAGACTTGTTGCTCCCATGGTATGTGAATGCATTTGGGGAAATGGTACAGGTCTGTACTTTGACCAGGCTACTATGTATATGCTTTTCACAATGACAGTAAATGGGACTTACTCCTGGGTAAGTGCAACCTAGGATTGCTAAAAATTTCCCTGCTTGTTAATTTCACTGCCAGTGATGACATCACTTCCGGTGGGTCCTGACAGATTCTCATTCTAAAAATTGGGTCCTGGAGCTAAATGTGTGAGAACCACTGTTTTATGGCCTTTTTCAGTTGTACTGTTACATGTTGGATATATTAAAAACCTTTTTAGAAGATGATAAATATTGGGGGAAAGGGAATACATAAATATCCAATGTGGAGAATTTGAGTTTTCTGAGTTCAAATCTCAGGTGAATGATAGACTTAAGGGGTAGCCCTGAGCAAGTAACTAGTTCTTACCCTAAATTCCCCTTCTTTCTTGTGACTTGCCTCACAAAACTGTTTTGAAGGAGGGGCAGAGTAAATGTTTGAAAGCACTTTCTCTATTTAAAGTATGATGCCAGTGCTGTAGTGTTTGTACCAGTTCTGCACAATAAAAAAAAAAATGGGTAGGTTATCTGAATAATCAAGTTTTGGTGTGTGCATCTTTTCAAGGTGTACACATGCAGACTCTGTTTGAATCTCCAAATAATCTCTTGTGTGAACTGCATTATACACTGAAATGGCTGCAGGCTGCCTCTGTGTACAGGCCAGTTCATATTAAAATTTCTCCATGTAATCTCTTTCTGGATGAGTACTGGAGAGAGAGAGAAAAAAAAATGGTTTGGGTGCTCTGTGAACTGATACTATGAAGTTGGAAGGCTAACACACAAGCTTTGCAACAGGTCTCAGTAAAGTAAATGCTATTTTGCCTGCTCTATATCACAGCTGATTTCTGAGGGAGTCTTTCCTTTGATTCTATAGGACAGAACAGCAGGTGTAGAAGGAAAATAGCCTATGCTAGTGTACTATTAGTACAGCTAGTGTACTGTACTATTGTACCATAGCAACAAAGCAGATATCATTTTGTGACTTGTGGAAATATGCAGATTTCCTCTTCCTCTTTATTGGCTGGTATTGAGGGGTGTAAGGGGAGGGAAATTTTAATGTACCTGTTTTAAAATGAATGTGGGAAAGGGAAACGTCACATTAAGTACATCAAACTTTTTAAGTTGCTTTTTATCCCTGAATTAATAAAACCAACCCCCTGTTGTTTCAACCACATTTCTGCTAATTCTTCAGAACACTTTATCCAGCTAAAAATCCCCCCTTTGTACTCTTCTGGATTTTGAGGTCAGAGGCTAATCCTTCCTAAATTTGGCAGCACACATTTCTTTTTTTGGCCAGCAGCCACTGCAAATTGCCAAATTAGGGATTTCATTTCATTCTTTTCTTTAAGTTCTGTATAGTTTGAAACAAGCTTCTTCGATTGTGTCGGAAATCATTTCTAGCCCCAGTGTTTTTTTGGTGCCAGGAGATTTGATATTGAAGGCATCTAAAATCTGCCTGCATATAATACTTTGTCACATTTTTAATCTGCTCTCTCTGTGTGTAGAAATTATATCATGGAATGAGGTCGTGTAGTGCTAATCATAGTACCATAGAGGGAGCCACATTTGCATAGTTTGTCCCATGGGATTTCGTCCCTCCTAGATAGTTTCTATTTTCTTGCGTTAATGAATCGTCGTGAGATGGATGACACTCGTGGAGCATGGCCTGACACTCCAGGAACAAATTGGTTGTTGTGGGGGGGGGGTGCTAATTTTGGTGCGTAAAGGTTGAGTGTTGCCTCAATAATTAGGTATAAAACCTTCAGGAATATACTAAACAATATTCATTAATATATTCATATTACAGTGGTCATTTGGTGTCTGCCTGGGATTCATTCCAAGATCTACTGCACCCCCACCCCCAGACACCAAATTCTACAGATAATGACATTCACATGGTGCCTGCACCAAGAAACCAAAAGTGCCCTCCACTTGCTTCCAGGAGGCCCTCTGAGGCTCATTGAAGCCTCCCTGCTTCTCAGAAGGCCTTGTGGACATGACTGGAAGGCAGTTCTGGTTTTCCCACCAAGCCCACAAAGCCACTTTCTGTTGCAGGTCCTCTGAGGCTCTCCAGCCGCAGATAAGGAGAGCCCACGATAAATAGTTAATAAAGTGTTTTATCATCCCAGGTGATATGGGAGAGAAAATAAGTACAAATGTAGTGCATTGCATCATTGCTTGGGATTCTTACCTGGAGTGCAGCCAGGGGTCTTCTAGGCTTTGTGAATGCTGCAGATGTGCGTGTTTATGGTAAACACATTGGCTTGTGTAGGAAGATTTTGTCTGGCACTTAGTTAACAATGATACATGCCATAGTGAAATAATTAGCAAAATAATTACACTTTATTGACAGTTTAAAAGAAATCAACTTGTTTTTTTTAATTTCCTGGTAAGGATGAAGAATTGTACCTCTTTCCTGAAATCTGTTCTCAGTATAGTCTGGCTTTGGGATAAGACATTCTATGGCCATGATCACGACAACTCTGACCAGATTCTTCCATTCCATAAGATGGCGGAAGTCTATATTTTGGTGGTGGAGGTAGCCTTGAGACAGTAAGGGTTCTCTTTGGTCTGCATCGGTGCGGCTGGGAAGGTGGGGGCATATGTAACCATGGCTGAGCTGCCTGGGGGGCCTCTTGATCAAGGATAGGTGGCTTCCGAGATTTCAGCACATTCATTTCGAAGTCAACACAGCTAAAGGGTCTTGCATGAAAAGATGCAGATTGCAATCCAGAGACTTTCTTGTGGTATTTACAGTAGTGGAAGGTAATGATCAGAATCACCATAACTGTAGTACTTACACTGATTAGCAAGGCAAATAAGATGTTTCTTATCCAGGACCGGCTGTCCTTAAATGTACTTAAGGTCCTGTTTGGAGGTAAGGATTCATTTAATGGCTTTTCAATATCCAAGCAGATCCCACCATATGCGATATCCTCAATTTGGTCAATTTTATATTCTGGTAACATGGCCTCGGCAAAATCTGGATTAACTTTTCCACCAGGTAGTACTAGTTTGATCTGTACTCTCTGAATTTCATCCGTTGCACACCAGTTATTAGTCCTCGTGCAAATGGATTTGTTGTACCATGTGATCACTGTGGACCCAGGTCTGAGGTCAAGTAGTGTCATGTTCCCAGGACTGCCAGCATTCAAGTAAATGGAAAGCTTCTCAAAAAATAAGCTGATTCTTTCTCTGTTTCTCAAAAATGAGTGGTAGCTATTTTTGGTTCTTATGGTATAAACGTGACACGGGGTTATGGTTGGCCTGAGCAGCTCAATGGTGAGGGTATCTGAAGCCCTCAGCCCTCCTGAATCAGTGGCAAAGAGTAAATATTCCTGAGGTGAATACTGAAAATCATGATCAAGTGGGTAGCCATATAAGGTTTGATAGTGTGAATTAAACTGCAGCCAGCTTTCCAGACCTGTTGCAGAGTAATCCGCTGGGTTCATTCCAAGGGTCAGCTGTGTGGTGTTTCCGTCCTCCTGGTCATAAAATGTGTCTGGAGGTATTGAAAAGGAGAACTTGTGTCCAATTGTCGCTGTTAGCCACTTAATGGCATTAACAATTCTTGGAGATGTGTTTGTCTGACCTAAATAAACAAAATGGGGGGGGGTCCCGAAAACCAGGCTTTCAATACTCTGACACAGAGTGACAAAACGACATTGTAAAATGTATAACGATACCAATTTACTGTGCAGAATTTATTGGAAAGAGGCCCTGGGGGGGCTCTTGTTTATTTACCCCTTGCAAAGTACTCAGAGAGAAAAAAATGATGACATCCAAAAATGGAGATTTGCATGCAGGTAGCTGACCCCCTCCCCCAAATGCAGCAGGTTCTAGTTCTGCCTCTTTCTAGTTTAGTCTCGCTCTTTCTGTTGTTCTTAAATGGTCATGGAAGAATTTTCATTTTCACATGCTGTATGAACTATAAAAGGGGTGCCCAATATGTCGATCGCGAGCTACCAGTCGATCTCCAGGCGAAATGAGTCGATCGCAGGCTTCTCTCCCGTCCACGCATCCCTAGGAGTGAGCCCCTGGCAGGCTTGTGAGCCCAGGGAGCGAGCCCAGGGAGTGAGCCCAGGGAGCCTAGGGAGTGAGCCTAGGGAGGAGCACCTGGCAGGCTCCTCCCTGGGAGAGGAACCGCTGGCAGGCTTCTCTCCCGTCCACGCATCCCTGGGAGTGAGCCCTATTGACTCTACTGGGGCTGACTTACCTTTTCCCTGTTTTTGCACTGGTATGTATGGAGATCTGCCCCCCCCAACTTCCATCAGTTGGTTCTGTGTGCAAGGGGTTTTGCACTGGTCTTGCTGTGATGTCTATACAGAGATCTTCCCTCCCCCACACCTTTCCCCTGCTTTTGCACTGGTATGTATGGAGATCTGCCCCCCCAACTTCCATCAGTTGGTTCTGTGTGCAAGGGGTTTTGCACTGGTCTTGCTGTGATGTCTATACAGAGATCTTCCCTCCCCCACACCTTTCCCCTGCTTTTGCACTGGTATGTATGGAGATCTGCCCCCCCCCCAACTTCCATCAGTTGGTTCTGTGTGCAAGGGGTTTTGCACTGATCTTGCTGTGATGTCTATACAGAGATCTTTCCTCCCCGATACCTTTCCCCTGCTTTTGCACTGGTATGTATGGAGATCAGCCCCCCCAACTTCCATCAGTTGGTTCTGTGTGCAAGGGGTTTTGCACTGATCTTGCTGTGATGTCTATACAGAGATCTTCCCTCCCCCACACCTTTCCCCTGCTTTTGCACTGGTCTGTATGGAGATCTGCCCCCCCCAACTTCCATCTGTTGGTTCTGTATGCAAGGGGTTTTGCACTGATCTTGCTGTGATGTCTATACAGAGATCTTCCCTCCCCCACACCTTTCCCCTGCTTTTGCACTGGTATGTATGGAGATCTGCCCCCCCAACTTCCATCAGTTGGTTCTGTGTGCAAGGGGTTTTGCACTGGTCTTGCTGTGATGTCTATATAGAGATCTTCCCTCCCCCACACCTTTCCCCTGTTTTTGCACTGGTCTGTATAGAGATCTGCTCCCCCCCCCCACTTGTATTGGAATCGAGGAAGATCTGGTGAGGAGCTAGATGTGGTGTCAGCAGTGGCCCCTTTAAGGGTAAGGCCTGGGCATCCAGCAGAGTGTGCTGCACAGCTGCAGCCACTTGAAGGCAATAGGGCCCTCAGGGATATAAGAGCACCTGAGAAAGGAAGGGCTCCACTTATTTATGTGAGTCAGCCTTTTCCTACATGAAGATCATTAAGTCCAAGTACCGTTCCACCATGACTGATGAACATTTGGAAGTGTACTTGAGGCTGGCTGTCAGCAGCTACTGTCCAACTATGCATCCTTGGCTGATTCACTTCAGTGCAAGTCATCAAAGTAAACTCAAGTAATTACAAAAAATGTTTATAGTTAATTATGTTGTGTTGTGCAATATTGGCTCATGCGGTTATGCAAAGTACACCAACATACATTGTACACATAAATGTTATATGTTATGATGGCACTAACATTGTAAAAAAACTCTGGTAGATCTCCGGGCCTTGCTGGGTTTCAAAGTAGCTCTCCAGCCAAAAAAGTGTGAGCACCCCTGAACTATAATCTTATTAGATCAGTGAACTTTTATCTGTTTATAAACTGTTCCAATTATATTGTTTTTATTTTACACTGTATATTTAATATTACATTTTTTAAAAATTGAGATTTAAGCCATTTCTGCCCAATGTTGCATATATGCAACAGGGACCAAATGTGTACATCTGTGAATCGGGCAAAAATGGGTTTTAATTGTGGAGCACCTGTGTTTAGCAGGGCAAGGCAGGATATAAATCATTAATATAATAATGGTATCTCAGGAGAAAATAACATTTTGTCAACTTCCACAAATAACTTACTGATTGCTCTAGAACACTATTGAATTCACTGACAGAAGAGGCCGTATTCATGGTATGTTACAAATTGATAAGGATGAAATGAAATCTCCATTGCTTTCATTGGATCAAATGTAACACGCCCATAATTAGTTTGCAGCTTACCTTGTGCTCCGTGGTACAAAGAAGTGGCATAGAATCCAGGCCGTGAGGGTGTTTCTTTGTTGTAGAGAATTGTTGACTCTTTCATCTGTTCCGAGGTCAACTCCCTTGTGATTTGGAAGTTTACTTTTGTTCCAAATGAGCTTGCCAAACTTAAATCACTCATGTCCAAGTGTAAAGGACCAGGATGTACTGAAGAGGTTCTAACACTGCTGTAATCAGAGCCAAATTCACTTGTAGACAAGGAAGACTTGAGGCTGCCAGCAAATTCTATAGGCCAGGAGAACACCGGAGCATCATAAGATGACCACTCCGATGTCCAGCTTGTTCCACCGAACAAGGCATTTTCACTGAGGAAACTAGTTCTTAAAACAGAAGCACTGGTGGATGTAACACAAATGAAACGTGATTGTTCATTCCACAAGGCAGTGTTGATGTGGGTTACAGTAACAGCTGAGATCTCATGTTTTGTAACTAAATATCCATATTTTTCTGGAACAGCCCTAAAAGACTCTGTTGAATTTTCATAGATTTGGGATACCTCTGGGGTAGACTGTCTCCTGTCAGGGAATAATTCTTCCACTGGTAATATATTGTTAAGACCAATGGTCAAGTCTGTTGACAGTGATAATGGCAGAGAAAGAAACTTTGCTGGTGCACTACTGGTTCTGGATAATAATCCAAATTCAAAGGAATGGGCAGATAGGGGTGTGTTGAACTCTTGAGTGCCATCCATACCCAAGGCTGGAATATGGTCACTGTCGTATAACAGTACAGGTGGACTTGTGTCAGGAGCCAATCCAGGCAAGTGGGCAGATGCCATTGCAGTTGTTGATGTAATACCCATAAAGCTAAAGTCCGTGTTCGAACTGGCTATGTCAGTCGGGATTGTGGCAAATGGTGAATAATATTCTTCAGTAAAAAGAGGATTGTCAGTCCATGGAACTGACACATATGTCTCTGGGGCAAGTTTGTAGTTGTTGGATATGTCTTGATTCTGATAGCTGCTGTTGAATAAGGGCAAAGACATGACAACACTAGACAATGAAAACTCAGGCGATGCTTTTTGGTTCATCAGTGTTGACATTGGTAGTACAGTAGCCTTTGCTGTAGAAATTATGTCTTGAAAGATTAATCCAGATGCTGTTAGTTCTGTGTATGGGCCACTATAATCTAGACTTATTTTTTCTCCAAAGTGTGCTAGAGGTGTTCTTTTAAAAGGACTTACTTCTGATAAAGCGTAACTTTCCATTGTGAGGTGACTAGGCCTTGAGAACTGGGTTTTGCTGGTTGGCACAGAAAAACCAAAATGATATAGTACAAAATGATGCTTTGACTCAGGTTTCTTAGGCGAAGAATATACCATTTGCTGTGGCACTTGAGACTGTAATTGATGAGACACTGTTGGTGTTTTGGAAGTAACTTTATCCTCCAATTCTGTTGGCTTCATTAGAGAAGGTAAAAGTTCAGGAAAAACAGAAGAAAGATCCTGAAGACTTGAAGATGGTGTTTTAGTCTGAACACTCAGTTGGGTCTGCATGTCCAGCGCCTCTAAATCCCCTTTGCTTGTTACTGAATGTAAAAAGTCATCTGAGAAGGTAAAAATTAGAGAAGGTAAAAGTTCGGGAAACACAGTAGAAAGATCCTGAAGAACCAAAGATGTTGGTGTTTTAGTCTGAACATTCAATAGGGTCTGCATGTTCAAGGCCTCAACATTCCCTTCACTTGTTACAGAGTGTAAGTCATCTGTGTAAATGGGGATAGCTGTCTTGGTGACTTCAAACAAAATTGATGAATGTGGTCTTACAACAGACTTGGGGTGCAACTGAGTGGTTGACGATACCGTGGAACCCTCTATTTTGGTTGGTCTCGGTGTAAGCCTTGGGGTGGCCATTAACTGTCTCCTAAGTCGTTTACCTGAATACTTTTTCTCATGGCCTTCTTGTTTCAGTATTCTCCAGCCAGCAATTTCATATCCCAGCAGCTGGGAGAGATGCTTGGACTCCATTGTGTGTCGGAGAACTTGCACTAGTTCATAGAACATAGCAAACACTCCAAACCCTACAGGCCAGTAGAGGCCTACAAAATGGCTTTTCATAGTGTTGACATATCTAATATCTTCAGCTAGCATGGTTAGATTCCACACGTTTCTGTTAAACGAGTCTTTAAAAGGAGCAAGTGTCAACAAGGAAGGATCCAAGTGGAGGTACTCTGCCATGGTGCAGACAAGATAGAGACGCTCTTGGATTTCTAGAGAACTAGTTGTGTGATGGATTATCAGCTCAGCAAAGGTGACCGAAACGTTCCTTGCACACAGTCCACCGGAACAGATTCTGAAAGCCCCAAAACATAGACCATTAAAAGACTTTGGTATTTTTAAAACAGCTTATTTACAGCCATCTGACCCATGTTTACTCAGAAGTAAGTCCCACTGGTTCCAACTGCTTACAATTAATTGTGCAACACAGAAATTGTTTGTGTTGAAGTTTTAATGTGTTTTATACAATCCAGAAAGAATGTTGATTCCAATGGTAATCTTAGTTGTTTTGTATCACCAAAACTTTTTAACTTATCTTAAATTTTGTGTTCTTATCTATCCTATTGCCTAATGCATTGTAATATGTGGTTGTTCCATCCAACTACATGGTGTAAATTGTGGCTAAACTACTGATATCATGTCATAGCAATAGTGGCATTTTTTAAATCCTCGCACCAAAATAAACTTCAAAATATTCATATAAACACAAAATTGTTCAAATTTTGTTATGCAATGTTATTCCAAACATAAAGATAGGGTTCAAGGCTCACAAAATATATCTGTTTCTGTCTTGGGCACAGCTATTACTTGAATGAATGCCCTTTCATTTTTGATCAAGAATTCTTTGAAAAATACCTTTTTCTTGGCAGATTTTGGCTCTAGAAAGTAAGGATTTTTTTTCCTTCTAAATAAGACTTCTTGGCAAATCGTGTTGGGCAATTGTATTAGTTAATGATGAATTTAGACAAATGCATTTGTTTTGTGAAGTCAATGCAACTTACATTTTGTGCACACTATTTTTATCTTGTCCCATTTTCTTTCTGTGGACTAACGTATAGTCTTGAACACGAAGTGCAAAATTTACAGCAGTAGTTGGTGTATGAAGGCCGCATGTCTCTCCGTAGGCAACTACAGTTAGACGATATTCTCCTCTGTCCTCTGGCATTGGCAGCCCTTGAAGGGTACTTGTGCTGGGGTTGTATTCCAACCATTTTGGCAAAGCTGAACCGCTGGCCCTAGTAACCTGTTTAATGAAACAGACAGAAAACATATATTTTGGCATGTGTCACTTGGAAATAAAAAGTGCTATTTGTTCCAAAAATAACATGTGAGATAATTCTGTATTATACTCTTGGAATCTGCCTTCTTTTTTTAACGTTCAAGACTAGGAAGTAAGAGTACATTGCATAATTAGTTGGTGGAAATATCTGATACATGAAGGGGGATCCACTAAAATTAAGTGACAGGAGAGTTAGAACAGACAAAAGAAAACATTTCTTTTCCCAGCGTCCAATTAATCTGTGGAGCTCCTTGCCACAGGATGTGGTGATTCTAGCTGGCTAAGATGTCTTTAAAAGGGAATCGGAAAGATTTCTAGAGGAAAAGTCCATCACAGATTACAAGCCATGCTGGGTACATGCCAACCTCCTGGTTCTGGAAGTAAGTTACTTCAGAATGCCATATGCAAAGGAGTGGCAGCAGGATGCAAGTATCTTGTTGTCCTGTGTGCCCCTAAAACATCTGGGGGGCCACTGTGAGATGCAGGAAGCTGAACTAGATACAGGAAACTAGCTTGATCCAGTAGGGCTGTTGTATTCTTAAGGGAGAATAATAAGTATGATTCTTAACAGCGATGAAAATGGCAGTTTAGATAACAATGTTTCTGAGGGGATTATTTGAAATCTGCAGTACATGTTTAAGGCAGCAATCCTGAATGCACTTACTATCCTGTATGTACTTAGGCCCCACTGATCGTAACAGGACTTCTGAATAATTGGACAGTATGCTAATATTTACAATATATGGGGAGAAAAAGAAATATCTTAATTATTTCAGTGAAAATTAAACTTCACTTTTACTACTATTATTGTTTACCACATATACAGCAGTTTTAATATCCAAAAGGTTTTCCTATCATTTATCAATCAACAACCTTTAATGGCATCACAGGTTTTACTATTTATTTATATAAAACTGATTTTTTTGCCTCTGAACATGTGTAAAATACATGATGTGGCCTTTGTACTGAAAAATTTGGAGATCCTTGACCTACATAATCCAAGAGTACTATAACTGGATCCAGGATAGATGGTTTCTTGAGAAATTTACTCCCCCTTTTTTTGAATTGATGACAGATTAATATTATATTTTAGAGATCAATAAATATAATGGTTTCTGATTATTTAACTCTATGAGCTTTCAATTAAACATTTTAAATTAGTCTGCTGAGTTATATTTGAATCGTACCTACCTATATCTTATTATATACTATACAGGAATTTCTATGTGGCAATGTGATATGCTCGTGTTAAATATATACAAGGTGGGCAATGCCTTTCATGGTGGTGGTCTGTGTGCTTTCCCACAGTATCTTGCAACTAGAGAGAAACAAAGCAAGAATTGTGGGTTTTCATAAGCACACTGTGGGCATCCATTACCTTGTAGTGAGTTACTTTCCCCTGAAAAGCGAATGGCGATATGGGATAAAAGAATACTTTCCCCACAAGTGCTCTTGCGTCTTGAACTCCTTGAAGGATCTGTATTTCTTCGCATGGATTACGTGATGCCTTGGTGACCATAGTAAGCTGGACTGTGGCGAGAGATACCAATGTGAAGAGGAAAGACAGTGCTGTCAAAATCGGCCTCTCCAGCGGCAATGTGGCACTAAAGGCAGGGTGGTTGTCACAGGCATCACTGTGCCCGCCTGGCGCGCCCATTCTCAGATTGTCTCTCGGTCCAGCACTGGACTGCGGCCATGTCATCCCAGGTCAGAACTGCAGGAAAATAAAATGTATTTAAAGTCAACTGGGCAGGAACACTTCAAAAGCAATGAACATGATAATATGGAGCAACCAAGTTCTTAACTGTAGACAAACACAATGTGCAGAGTTACAGCCAACTTAAGAATAAGCCACACACTCACTGCTCAATCCGGATAAGGTTTCCTGACTTGAAAATCATCCTATGAGGTACTTGTTTCCTTTAGAAATTATGACAGTGTTTCCCCGGTTTCTCTCTCTCCTCATGATAAAGAAGGTTGCTAGGCTTTCTAGACTCTAGAGGATGAAATGCTACACTGGGGCTCCTTGAGGGGGGTCTTCAACTCATCGCTTAATGCAAGTCATGCCAAGTCAACTGAGCGTTGCTGTTAGCTGTTGGGGATTTTGTACACAATTTGTAGATACAAGCCTAGAAGCAGGAGCTCAGCTGAGCAACCAAAACTCCACACCTAATCCGAGCGCATGGGTTGTGAGTGCTTGCACACCTACAGGGCAGCAGCGGCACTTTTTGCAGGACTACCTCACCTGCCACTCCACCCACTGCAAACCCCTGCCACAGTGTGCTTGTAACCCTTGGTATGCTACAAGTAATTTTTGTAGAATTTCACCATTCCCTCACTTTTGCAGATTTCTGGTCAGGTGTGTTAAGTGTGATGAAACTATTCACCAGCATTCTGAATAATAAGAACAGAAGAATTTTAAGAAGAGCCCCACTGGATCCGGCTAAAGGCCCATGTAGTTCAGCTTCCTATATCTCACAATGGCCCAACAGATTCCCCCAAGGGCAGACAAGACAAGAGACATGAACCCTGGTGCCACTTTTTCAGATTTTTTTTTTAAACAAAAATTAGAAGTGCAAAAAGTGGTGTTATGTATTTTTTATTTTATCACCTGAAAAACCACACCTCTAGCCATAGTTCACTACTACGTCCATATACTTGGAACAGGAGGTGTGATTGACGATTGAGTCATCACCTTGCCTGAAAAAGCTAAGCAGCATTAATTTGGGTTTCACGGTGGATGGAAGATGGGCAGCTGCTTCCTAGAGATGAAGAAATGTGGACTGGCAAGAAATAGATCACTTCACAAGAACCAGGAGGAGGTGTGCTTGGCAGCTGTCTGTGGAACTTTGGAAAGTGCAAGGACTGTGCAGCCAGGATGAGGATTGCACATCTAAAGGAATCTTCTAGAAAGGGAAACATCTAGCGCAGCGATTTTCAACCTTTTTCATCTCATGGCACACTGACAAGGCAGTAAAATTTTCAAGGCACACCATCAGGTTCTTGACAATTGACAAGGCACACCATGTTGCCTGTGGGGGGGGGGTTCACATCCCCCATTGACCCTACTAATAATTGACCTTCTCCCAAATTCCTGTGGCACACATGTGGACCACTCGTGGCACACCAGTGTGCCATGGCACAGTGGTTGAAAATAGCTGATCTAGAGGAATTGTCTATGGGTTTCTCTCATAGAATAACACTTTGGGAAAAAAATGGAGTTTATGGTTAGCCTACCTATGTGAACCTCCTTCAGTCCAGGAAACTCAAGTCTACAAAAATGCAGTAATATAAATTCGGTAGTGAAATATGACCAATGTATACACTGAGGAACACAGCCTTGTGGAGAGTGTCTTTCTCAAAGCCATCTAATGAATTAATTGTGGGATTCCAGCCCAGATAAACTGGATCTAAATCCAAAATTTTTTACATCAGAGTAGTAGTTAGGACAGTGACTGTCATCAGCTTCCTGGTTTTTGCTAGTTAAGCAACAAATAGGGTGTTAAGCTTTGGAGATACTGTTCGCCCTGTTCTTTTGCCTTTTCAGAGTGTTCTAGGAAAGGGCCTTTGTGTTCATGTTGCCTGGTAACACTCACATACATCTGCACACTGCTTCTCTCATTACAAGAACACCAAAGCCAATGTATCCCTTGGAGGAAACAGATGCATGTTTTGTGATGAGATGGCAATGAACTCTTGCATATGGATAACAGTGTGATCTATGATCGAGTCGTTCTTGCTGAGGAGGATTGGATTGCTCCTAAAACCCCATGCAGGGCTGAAGTACAAGGAGTAGGAGCAAATGATGGCAACATCGCAACCATCTCCAACAGTGGACAGCAGGGGGCTGTCATTGGAGGGAGTGGTGGGCTTGGCAAGGGAGGAGTGGATTGAAATCCAGGTTCAGAATTGCTCCTGACAACAGTGTGATGTTGCACTTGCAAAAAAGGGGGCATCAGTTAAAACACTTCAGCTGATGTTGTGAGCCCTGACTGACACAACAGCCATTCACAGCACCCCACCAGAAATCACAGATGTATATCAAGACCAGGGCCAGTCCATCCAGGAAAGCTGACTGAAGACCGAATCCTTTCCAACTGTTCAGAACCGATGCAGTCCCAAGGTAAGGGAACAAACATTCTCTTATCCTGAAGAAGCTCTGTGACGGCCTCCCCACTACAGGATATATTTTATTGAATTATTTATTCAAGGCATTTATATCCCACCTTTCCAGAAGCCCAAGGTAGCTTATAGACCCAAATGGGTACATAAAATACAGTATAAAATTCAAAAAATGTAACACATGCCCCACTTGCATGACTGCATCAGCACTGGAATGTTGGGTAGGACTGGATCCTCCTCAGGCCCCCCCGGGCTATTAATTGGGTTGAGCTCACAGTACTGAAGGCTGTCTTGAGCCACACCTCTTCCTAGAACATGCCCAGTCGAGCATATATGGGAACCCTCAGGGCACGAGGTTATCATCCAAAAGTGTTTTTGCTTCACTCCCAACAGGATGGAGATGCTTATTTGTAGTTGCTTCTACTGTTGATGCGCACTCTTGCTTCCCAAAAGTAGGCATGAGAGTCAAGTATGGGACAGGAGTGGCCAAACTGCGGCTTGCAAGCCACATGTGCTTCTTTGACATAGAATGTGCAGCTCTCGGAAATATGTTGGCAGAGCTCTTTTTTTGCATCACAATTAATATAAAAGGTAAATAAGACATTTTCAAGTTTTATGATTGTTTACCAGGTGTAAACCGAGACTCCACTGATAAGTTTAATGTTCATGGTGGGTCAATATATTTAAGAGTTGAAATGGTTCTTCAGCCATTTATGCCCATCGTTGCAACAGGGACCAAATGTGTACACTTGTGGGCTGCACAAAAATGGGCTAAATATTACAGCTCTCGAACATCTGAAGTTTATCGTATGTCGCTCTTACATTAAGCAAGTTGGGTCACCCTGGCGAAGGAGATCTAATGCCTTATGACCAGATACACAGTTAGCTGGATCCATGGATACTGGGGGACGCCTGTAATTTGGAGGCTCCCCTCTGTTTCAAGGTAAGATTGCCATGCAATCTGAGGGTTCAGCTGTTCTTTAAGGAGCAAAAGACCACAGCCCCCCTAGGCCCTGTGCAACTTCTTGCTTGGTTCTTTGGATCCTGGGCAGTGCCTTTGCTTTTCCCTGTGCAAGGTGCCAATACAGTACAGCACTTCACAGTCGTGCACCTCCCAGAATCAGTTGTGGCTCCAACATGTGCTTGTTTATTATCAGGCAGTGCTTCGCCATTTATCAGCAAAAACTTCTGTTCTAGGTGGCTTTTGCTTGGTGAGTGTGTGACTGTTGGCTGACAGATTTGGAAGGAACCCAGCTTCCTCTGTTTGTCTTGCAGTCACGGACTGGGCCCTGGCGATTATGCCGCGGACTTGCCCAACACTTCCAGCTCAATTCAGAGGACAGGAAATGATTTTGCTGAAGGTTTTCTGTGACAATTAATAGAATTCCTGTTGATTTATTTTTAATGTGCACAGAAGGGTGTTCCCTGTGACTATAAAAAAGTGTTGCAGGATTAATAGTGAGAAGTAATCTGAGAAGTCAAGGAGCTTTTTCAACTTTAGCAAAGGTCTTCTGTTTATATGTTTGTGCAAAGAATGAACACCCACACACACAGCCATAAAGCCTCCATCTCGTTATTCTAGTCAGGGACCATAGCAACTGTTGTTTTTGTTCCTAGACAATCATGCCTTGAAGACCAGTTCCCATTGACTTCATGTGTCTTCTTGCTATATAGGGTTGTTATTTATTTCTGCACGGCGATTTTATCTCTTGCAACAAGCCAAGAGTGAATACAAAACTGCCCCAAGAAAGGAGTTTTTTTGCATCGGGAATGGCAGATTGCCCTTCCACTGAATTCTAGACAGGTGTGGGGAAGTTTTTACTTGCAGTAACTCATCCCCATTGATTCACAGTGCAGCTGCTGTACCCCCGGGGCAAGCTAAGGTCAGTCTGGAGAGGATCTCTTGATTCAAGAGCTCTGGTCAATAGGGCTTTATTACAGCATATCCACTAAACAATAGATTCCAAAGATGCTTGTGATGCTAGCCTGTTGTCTTGGGATACTTCCTGACCTGTTGGTTGTCTTGAATTAGCATGCCTAATACATACAAAGTCACATGTGTGGGATCATTTGACAGTCTCCAAGTTGAGGGCTGCCACTGCTTCTCTGATAACAAGAGACCTGCATCCTAGTGCCCTCCCTTGCATCTGACATAGCCCATTTCTAAAGTCAGGAGGTTGCACATACACATCATGGCTTGTAACCCGTACTGGATTTTTCCTCCAGAAACTTGTCCAATCCCCTTTTAAAGGCATCCAGGCCAGATGCCGTCACCACATCCTGTGGCAAGGAGTTCCACAGACCAACCACACGCTGAGTAAAGAAATATTTTCTTTTGTCTGTCCTAACTCTCCCAACACTCAATTTTAGTGGATGTCCCCTGGTTCTGGTGTTTTGCATGGTTGCATGGCTGAAGATACTTGCTTAATGAGCACTGATGAACAGCTGACATTCCTAGAATGCAGGTCACATCTCTCTACTTGGTGGGGGTTTCAGTTTGTGTTTATGTGAGGGCAAAGAGGGGGGAGAAAAGGAAGGATGTCATTTCACCTGCATTCAGAGAAAGGTCATGTTCCGCAACTGTTTTTGCTTTTCTGGAACTAATGGTGCCTTAATGACTAGTGATGTCTTTTTCTCACCCCTGCTCATCTTGTGTATTGGAAGAGAAATTGATTTCACAGAAGCCCCACATGGGTCCCAATCCAGAGAAAATTAGTTTTCATTAAGCCCCAGTGAAGCTGCTGAGTTCCAAGTGTGACTGATTCTCTTGGGATTGGGGCCCTTGTCTCTCCTGTCCTCTCTCCACACCAGGAAACATGATACATAAAACATGAAAAGGAATCCACTGTTAAAATGAAAGACTATCCCCGAGGTTCCTATCTCTCAAGTGAGGAAGAGGAAACAAATGAGGGATTGTGAGAACCACTGGGCAATTTGCATGCTCAGTTAGGTCTGCATTTAAAACAGAGTTACTGTTTAACTTCCAATGTTCTTCTGAATTAAAACCACATTATTGTTCCATTATTCGCATTGAACAATTGTGAGTTAAGGAATTATTCTTAACCCTTGACAACACCCTCTGCGTACAGATCCAAAGTGAAAACACTGATTATGCCTGTATCAGGTGTGTTTGAACCGAGGCTTTCGTTCCATTTTTTTGCACATGTCAAAGAGCTAAGTCACCTGCCACTACAAATGGCCTTCAATGTTGAGTTCCCATAATAAGTAGAATATATAGCTTGGCCCCAAGATGTCATATCAAATGATTACAGTGTTTCTGGAACTGCAGAAAACTGAGATGCAAATCACCAGGGCATTGTATCTCTTTGTTTAATCAGTCATTTGTCTGTCATTTGGGTACAGGCAGTGCTTATGTTGCTCATATTAAAATAACTCAACCATAGCTTTACACTGGGAACAGGAGGGCAAAATGTGAAGTCACTTTCTTGGGCACCTAGGATCGCATATTGTGTTCAGACAATGCTGTATAAAGTCCTCCATCCCCATTGGATATTTATGTTTCTGTGCAGCCAGACACCTTCTACAAGATGTGTAATGGGAAGCATGCACGCTCCCCTAGCACCCTCCATTTCGTTGCCTTTCTCGTTAATGTTTAACATTTTGAGACAAATGCGTGGGTTACTTGTCTACTGTATTGAATGCTGCTTTTAATTTTGTGGAAAGAGCAGTTTTGTATGTTGTAGATCTGATCTACTTTGGAACACCAGCCTGAGGACTAAGGGGAGAAATTAGAGAACCAGGGAACAGAAAGTGAGCGGCACGTTCTCCGGTTGCATTCAGGTGACTGAAAAATACTGTGGAATTAAGCCAAGGTGAACCATGCACATTCTAAGAAAAACATAGAGAGTGGAGTAACTATATTTTTCAAATTTGGAATTGGAGGCAATCTTATTGCAAATCACCATTCTAGCCTACTCCGCCCAAGAAGCGGATGGAGAGGTATCAAGTAAGAGCCAAGAATTTCACCAATAACTCTGTGCTCCTGCCTAGTGTCATAAAGCTGGATGCATTCTCTCATGGCTTGATGCCTTGCTTTGTGGGAAGTAGTGTTGTTGGCATCCTTCAGTCTTGGAAGACTCTGGTATCGCGCTCTGAATAGTGGTTCTGGAACAGAGTGTCCTCTCCAGTGCACGAACCCTGGGTAAAGTAGATATAGAGGATAGACTGTTTCCCATGCAGCAAATCCCCCCTCTCCACGTCACTGGAATGGTCCAATGGAAAGGCAGAAGCCAATACGGTTGGGAAGTAGTATATAAATAGGAATTGAACAGCAATGGGAATCCACTATTATGTAGTAGATAGATGTACTGTGGGAAGTTTCATGCTCAAATTATTCTTCAGTCATGCTTACTGGGTGACCTTGGGAGAGTCAGATACACTGGACCCTCACTTTACAATGGAAATCCATTCTGGACTGTGAAAATATTGTAATGTGAACCCAATAATGTGTTTTTCTTTTTGGTAATTAGTTCCAAGACCTTGGAAGTTGAAGTTCCTGCTGCAGAACTAAGCTATTTCTGTCTCTAAAAGTGATTAAAAATGTGCCTACTGCATTCTGTAGGGGCTACATCAGTTTACACAATTATAAAACATAATTTGTACAGCTGTATCCTTCTCTCCATACACACAACCATGATGTTAAAAATGCTGCTACTGGCTGAGATGCTACCAAACACTTGCATTTACATCTATCATCCACAAGGTCCTGATGACAGCAATCTTGAACCTGTTGCAAAATGAGTAACTTATTGTACAGTGAACCTTGTTTTACTACATAAAGTTCATTTTAAAAAAATTTGATTGTAAGGTGAACCCACAATAAAATGAGGGTCAATTGTAAGGAGTGGGATGCTAAGTGTTCTGTCCTGAGGTTCTTGGAGGAATGGTGGGACAAAAAAAGTTCATAAACACATACCTAGTATGGTGGTTGAAATTTTTGTTTCAATAAATCTTCTAATGACCAGCACAATTCATTTTGATCTTTTGATCAGAGTCTGCTTAGGAACTTAGGAAGCTGGCTTGGACTGATATGGGTCCCATCTAGCTCAGTGTCGCCTGCAGTTGAACTTGTTGGACACCAGCCAGGACTCAGGTGGTATAACCCCCTGAACCTCCTCTGACCAGCCATTGTGGATTCCATCTCTACCTGCTAATAGGGAAGGTGGGAGACACTGAGGTCATCTGCAATTAGGCCTTGAGCAACCTGGATTGTCCGGTGGAAGGGCACCTGCTTTTCATGCAGAAGGTTCATGATTTAATCTCCAGAGGAAAAATTGCAGTCTGAAACCAAGGAGAGCCACTGCCAATCTGTGCTGACAACTCTGAGCCTGATGGACCAGTGACTGAACTCTGTATAAGACAACTTGCTACATTCCTAACTTAGCACCAACGCTGTTGACTGCATGGACTGTCAGCAGGTCTCCAAGGTTTTAGAGAGGGCATTTCCCAGATCTTCCTGCAGCTCCCAAGGCTGGCCATGCCTTTTACATGCAAAACATGTAGTCTACCACTGAGCGACAGTCTTTCCCAAGTTTCCTGCTTTTGGGAATGTCCTCCAGTTTAAGGGATTTCATTGGAGCTGGTAAGCCCTTGGTAAGTAATAGACGATGTGAAAAAAACTGGAACAGTTAACAATGGCCAATTATTAAAGAAGTATTGGAGTTTAGTAATCATTCAGGTAATCTTGTTGGCATCCTTCAAGCTCGGAAGACTATGGTATTGTGCTCTGAATGGTGGTTCTGGAACAGAGTGTCCTCTCCAGTGCGCGAAGCCTGGGTAAAGTAGATATGGAGGATAGACTGTATCCCATGCAGCAAATCCCCCCTCTCCACGTCGCTGAAATGGTCCAATGGAAAGGCAGAGGCCAATATGGTTGGTCCCAGCGGCGTCGTAGGAGTTGCCAGAACGTGACTGTGTTCAGCCATGAACTGCCTCAGGGACTCGGCTCTGGATTTTGCCTCGAGGTTGACTCCTGAAGCCTCTTCCATAACTGGATGTAGCCACAAGGCAGTGGAGGTTTGGGTTCAGAGTTTTCCTTCTCTCAGATGAGCTGCTTTCCCAGGCTAATGAGTCCCATCTACCCGGTTGCTGTTTAGTTGCCTCTTACGACAAGTACAGCCAAACTGAGGGCCTGTTCTTATCCCCAGCCCCCAGGGGGTTCAGGTAATAAGTAACAATAAACAAGTAATAGTGCTCAGTTGGGTAAACTGGCATTTTTTCAAGTGGTTCTCCTAAATTTAGCAACATACTACAAATGAATTATTTTGATGTAATCCTTGCAACAGCCCTGTAAGGTATTTATTATCACCAATTTCCCCTCATTATTGCAGCTGAGACTGAGAGGTGTGCCTTAGTTAGGCCACTTAGAAACCAATTGTATCCACCACCTGCAGCCATGCTGATGGAACTCCCACTGCATCCAACTAGCTTGGGCAAGGTAAGTAAAAAATTTTCTTACCTCCAAACCAGTATCCCTTTTGACTCTAATTCATGTTTTTTGACTCTAAAATGACCATGGGGTACACTTATATAGGCACATATGTCAACCAGCAAAACAAATCCTTCTACAGAAGGGTGTCAGAATTGCACAACTCTGAGCAGCTTTGTCATGGGTGAAAAGTTTCTTGGAATGAACACTTTCCAGCAGGAATTGCTATCTGTGTAAAGACATCCGTTTGCTTAGGGAGGAAGATGGTGTAGTGGTTTGGGGGTTGGACTCAGATCTGGAAGATGCAGGTTCAAATTCCTGCTCAGCCATGAAGTTCCCAAGGAGTGGCTTTGGGCCAGTCACTCTCTCTCTCTCTCAGCCTCACCTACCTCACAAGGTTGTTGTGAGGGCAAAAGGAGGGGAGGTATCACCCTGAGCTCCTTGGAGGAAAAGCAGTATAAAAATGTGAAAAAAATAGTTTCGTAGTTTGAGCACCATTGCTGATGAAACCCTCTCTCTGGTGGACACCCACTGAACCTCTGAAAGTCCCAACACTGTTGGGAGCCACACTTTGATAATAACAGACTCTGTTGGTGTACTTTTTGACCTTAGCCAGTAGGGGGAGCTTGTTGCTTAGTTAAAGTTTTGTGGATTGCTCTCCCCAACTTTTACTAGACCTCTCCTCTGACTTCTTTTCTGTTCTTGTTTCCAGTGGTGTTGCCAGTGTGTTGTACACCCAGAGCAGGTGTCACCTTGGCTGCATAACACCCTCCCCCCACTCACAATGGTGCTGCTGTCAGTGGCCAGCCCAGGGTCAGTGGTGCAGCACAGCACCCATAAGTAGTTTGGCAGTGATGTGAGGTTGCTGTCATGCATCACGCCACCGCCAATTGCTTCTGGAGTGCTTTTATGTGCACCAATCAGAAGCAAGGGCGGGCAGGGGGACAAATCTGCTGCCCAACATAGCACAGAACTCCACTCGGTGGAGACTTGGGCAACATTCCTGTCATACCCTACCTCTTTGGAGAGTGGTACCCAGGGTGGTCTACACCAGCCTCCTCCCCTAGCGACACCGCAGGTTGTTTCTATTTGTCACAACTGCAGTTCTCTCTCTCTCTCTCTCTCTCTCTCTCTGAGTGTGCAGGTGTACTGTACTTAAGTAAAGTTCTTAGCAAAAGTCAGTGTTGGTGTGTGGGGGACGGCTTAATTCCTTCAGCTCTAGTAACAAACCACTGAAGAATGATTTCACAGGATGGTCTTTCAATTTGTTTGATGACTTAAATCTTTGGGATGTTCTTTGGAGGCCGGTTTCCTTTGGAGGAAAGAGCTGGGAGCCTGCAGGTTTCTGGGAGGAAGCACGGAAGGGAAAAAAAAGTCTGGAAGGCAATGCAAGAAATCTGTTTGTTTACAAAATTTGCAGGAACACAAACACCACACCTACGCAGAGAGCAACCTATTTCCCTTAATGCCAGCCTCTACATAGCTGAAGGATTAGAGGAGCACAGATTGAATAGCACGTATGTTTTTACAAAATGAGTTAACATCTACTACTGTGAGAAACAAGAAAATAATTCTTGGAAGTGTTATTGTACCTCCGTGATAACCATGTGGTGGGCATCTGGTGGGCTGCTGTGAGATACAGGAAGCTGGACTAGATGGGCTCTGGGCCTGATCCAGCAGGGCTCTTCTTATATGATATTCATCTGCACCTCGTCTGATTAAAAGGTTCCTAGGTTGCAACTTGAAAAAAGTGCATAACTTGTTTTTTGAGTTTATAATGAGTTCTCCTAAAGGTTTAGGCTGTAGAAAATCCCTTTGGTCTTTGATTGACCCAAGGGATTTGTTCTTCTTGAGGGAACTGAAATGCAAAACACAGAATAAATTACTTGTAAACAATACAAAACAGATGGGAAATGTGTGCCTGGGAAGACATCAGACAGTTCCATGAGGAAAAAAAAAATCAGATCAAATCAAAGATGCACATTATGTCATCCCGGTTCAGTCCTGGAATTCTACAGGACAACATGTGGTAAAACTTAAGGAGTTGAAAGAGAGAGACTATCTACGATCTGCGCTATATTTTAATCTGGAAGTTAGGATCACCCACCCATAGCCAGTACGTCTGAAAAAACTCACTGGAACTGCTCAGACTATGGGCCCAAGCCTATCCAATTTTCCAGTGCTGGTGCAGCTGTGCCAATGGGGCATGCACTGCATCCTGTGGTGGGGAGGCAGTCACAGAGGCCTCCTTAAGGTATGGGAGCATTTGTTCCCTTAACTTGGGGCTGCATTGTGGCTGCACCGCTGCTGGAAAGTTGAATTGGGCTCTGAGTCTTCTACTTTCCCAGTTTGGTGTGGTCACCATCGTGCTCGACTAGGACTGGTGAGATCTGGGTTGAAATCCCTGCTAAGTGACTGGTTGGGCTAGTCATTCTCTCTCAGCCTAGCCTACCTCACAGGTCTGTCGTGAGAACACAATGGGACAGAGCAGAGAAGCATGCATGCTGCCCTAAGGGCCAAATCCTATCCAACGTTCCAGCCCTGGTATAGCCATGCCAATGGGGTGTGCACTGCATCCTGTGGTGGGAAGGTAGTTATGGAGGCCTCCACGAGGTAAGGGAACATTTGCTCCTTTGCCTCAGGGATGCACTGCAGCTGCACAGGCCCTGGAAAATTGGATAGGATTGGTCCCTAAGCCCCTTGGAGCAAGGGTAGGATATAATGTAATCTAAACAGGGCTGGCCCATCCATGAGGCCCACTGAAGCAGTGGCCTCAGGCAGTAAATGGGGGGGGGGTCACTCATCTCTGTCTACCTTCTTGCTTCCACTACTCCTTCTTCTCTTTACACTCCCTGGATTAGGAACGGAGAGGAAAAGTGGTCTGGGGGAGAGTTCTGAACTTGAGCACTGGCAAGTGGGAGGTGCAGAGGCTCGCACGTGGTTGGGTAAGAGGGGGCAGTGTCCGGCATGTCACTTCAGGTGTCGGGAGATCTCTGGCTGACTTTAATACTACTAATAATATAATTTCTAGCCTTGCACCCCAGCTGTCTTTTGCCACGGCGGTGGGGCTTTTGGTGCATCGCTGTACGACAGGGTGGCCAGACCTGCTTCACGGGATCAACAGGCGAGTGTTTTGAGTGCTACATTTTTGGTGGGATGTCCCCCATTTTGGGGTGGCTTGTCCTCTTTTGCGGCGAGGACGTCTTGCTGGTGGTGAGGCTCCCTGCAAACGAGTGCTCTGCCCCCCCTCTAGCTATGCCATAGAAATAAGTTTCTGTGGGTCGGAAGCGTCCGGCCAAACTCCCCAGCAGGTGGGACAGTGTGCCTGGCAGCCCTTCCTCCTCCTGCCCCTGCCTGGCCTGCGCGAAGCAGACTTCCCTGCACTGCTCAGTCCCAGCCACCTTTGGGGGCACTGAGCCCCCCACCCACACTCTGCCTCTTCCTCTCTCTCTCGCCCCGCCCCCCCTCCGGGATTGGCTGGGGCCGCGGCCGGAGCCCCTCCCTCTCAGCCGGGCTTCAATGGGAACCAGCGCCTGGCCGGAGTTTCAGTTCTCGCAGGCAGAAGAGCCTGGCGGAGGCGGAGGCGGAGGGGATGGGGACGGGGCAGGGGCGCAGGGGCGCCTCGGTGGCAGAGGGGGACTGAGTTGCTGCGGCTGGGGGGAGTGTGGGTGCCGGTGCCGGGGCGGGGCGCGGGGCTGCCGGCTCTGGGACCCCCCTTGCAGCACCTCCCCGAGGACTTGGGTGGCCCCCGGCTGGCGCTGCCCGGAGGGGCCCGTCCCTCCGCCAGGGGGCCGCGGCCGCCCCGGATCGAGCCCTCCCGGCTGCTCGGAGCATGAGCGCGGCCGGCGCCCGCCAGGGAAGAGCGCCGGAGATGCCCCAAGATGTCTGACAAGATGTCCAGCTTCCTCTACATCGGGGACATCGTCTCCCTCTACGCCGAGGGCTCGGTGAACGGCTTCATCAGCACCCTGGGGTAAGGAGCTGGTGGGGACGGGGGCAGACCCGGGGCAGCGGGGCTGCTGGCTGCCTGCCTGCCTGCTTGGACGAGCCCCCCTCCCCCGCGCAGTGCTGACCCCCCCTTGCAAATTTGGGGGGGGGTGCAAAGCCCTGTCCCAGTGGCGTAGCAAGGGGGGGCAAGCGCCAAGTCTTGCGGGGAGCCTCCCTGCGCGTCCCTCGGAGCCGGAGCAGCCTGGAGCCGGCAGGACACAAAGTTGCCAGAGGCAGGAAGCGGGGAGGGAGGCGCAGCTCCGCAGGCAGCAGCAGCCCCGCCGAGTAGGAAGTCCGCCCCGGCACCCGGCATCTGCGGAGCCCCCTCGGAAGCCAAGGCCGCAGCCCTGTTCACGCTGGCCTGGGAGTAAGCCCCGTGGGCTGGCGTGGGGCTGGCTTCTGAGTAGACCTGCAGAGGATTGGGCTCTAGGGCGGGAAGAGAGTCGGGATGCCATCCTAGCAGTGGCGTAGCTAGAAGGGGTGCCAGGCTCGAAGTTTTGCAGGAAGCCTCCCCTTCCGAGCTACTTAGTGTTTCGCCTCCCCTCTAGCTATGCCACCGCACCCTAAGTACTCAGCCACCTAGAAGTCAGTCCTGTTGAACTTGGGGAAGCTTACTTCTCAGTAGACGGGTAGAAGAGGGCATTGGCAAACATGTGCTTGGCATTCTTCCTGAGATCCCTGGACTTGAAATGGGCTGGATCCTGCCCTTGGCAGGCCCTTATCCTGTGCCTCGTTCCCAGAAGTTGGTCCCACGGAGTCCAGAGGGCTGATTTCCGAGTCAAGATGCATGAGACAGGCTGCTAGTATTTTTCCCTCTGCTGTGGCTCCCTGATTGACCTCTGCGCTTGTGTGTGATGCCCTCCATATGCCAGGTGCTGGACTGGGCAGAGAACAGCTCTAAGAGACCCTTCTCAGAAGTGGTGCTGGCTGCAGTGATTCCATTTCCCATCCCTGGAATTGGAATCTGATACCTTCAGTGCCTTTGATTTGAGGGTCCCTTCTCAGTTTTTTATCCTGCCTTCACAGTATTCACAAGTGCATAGAATTAGCCCAGGAAATGTTCAGAGCTGCTGTCAATGTCACCAATGAGGGTGCTGGGCAGGATGGATGTTGGCCTCATTCATGCTCGTAAGAGGGAGAGAAAGTGCAAAGAGGCTTTTACTGGTCTTAGGTTTATTTTCTGACTGACCAACTCAGATTTTTTGGGGTGGAAAAGCCAATTCACACAAGCAGGTTTATCACTTGTTGACCAAATGATGACTTGCATAGGTGAGAACATTCAAACATCTGCAGCATGTTCCCATGGGGTGGTAGGTGGGCTGTTTTGTCTTAAAGTCTCTCCTTGCTCCTCTCGCTGCAAGCCTTAGAGCAGTGATTTTCAACCTTTTTCATTTCACGACACACTAAGAAGTCATTAAAATTGTCAAGATATACCATTATTTTATATTTTTTGCAATTGACTAGGCACACCACATGGTTGACTGGGGGATCATATCCCCCAGTGACCCTACTAATATGACCTACCCCCAAACTCCTGCAGCAACCTGCAGACCATTTGTGGCACAACTGTTGAGAATCACTGCCTTAGAATGCAATCCTATACTCAGGAGTGAGTTCCATTGGATCCCTTCGGGGAGGAAGGTGGGGTAAAAATACTGCACATAAATAACATGTTAAAGGGGGCCTAATCCCAGGAAAGAGTGTGTAGCATTGCTGCCTTACATTGCAATCCTGGGCATGTCAACTCAGAAGAAAGTTCTGTTAAGTCTTATGAGACTTACTCTTTTGTAAGTGTTGCATAGAATGGTGGCCTTAGGGCCCAATCCTATCCAACTTCCCACCCTGGTGTAGCCATGCCCATGGGGAATGCACTGCATCCTGTGGTGGGGGGAGCGATCACAGAGGTCTGCTCAAGGTATGGAAATGTTTGTTTCCATACCTTGGGGCTGCATTGCAGCTGCATGGGTGCTGGAAAGTTGGATAGGATCGGGCCCATAGTTTCCTAACAGAGGTTTGCTCAGAAGTAAGTCCCATTGTATTGAATGGGGCTTACTCTCAAGTAAATGTGCGGGTAGCATTGCAGCCTAAATGGAATTACCTGTCCACATGGATAGTAAAATTAATGCTAATTTAAAAAGATTGCTTGAGGAGGCACTTTCCAAGCGGTGGGCTCAACATGTCAGGTTGTCACCTGGCAAATGGTTCTGTGCACATGTGAAAATGACACGTTCCTCTGCCTGTCCTTCCCCACAATTGGCCTATCCTGTAATGACCATTACAATGACTTATGAACATGTGAGTGCCTTATCCAGGGGCAGGCCATGGGACCATCTAATCCAGTGTTGCCTACTTGGATTTGCAGAAGCTCTCTGAAGTTCTCAAGTGAAGAGGGGCCTTCCCCAGTCCTCCTACCTGAAAGTCTTTTTCTGCCAATAAAAGCCAACCGAGGATTGAACTTAAGATTTCTGCATGCAAAGCATGTACTCTTCAGTTTAATTACACAGGCCTGCGGAACCAAGAGTCAGAAAAGCCTTTTTTCCCCTTCAAAATTCATGGTGGTTTTCTGTGAATTTGGGGTGCTGATCCCAAACATGGTATTGGTTTTGCAGAATCGCATCTAGTTTCGGAGATGAGGCATAGCCTTGTTCATGAATGGTTCAGACAGCTTCCTTGTAGGGAAGCTGTGGCATAGGCCTCCTCACAAGGAAGCTGCTCAAACCCTTCACTAATTAGGTTATGCCGTATCTCCAAAACTAGACCTGATAGGGCAAAACGGATGCCATTTTTTGGATCAGCACACCAAATATACAGAGAAATCAGTGACATAGCTAGAGGGGGTGCAAAGCACTAAGTTTTGCAGGGAGCCTCACCGCAGTGTGCAAGCAGCCCCTCCCCTTCAAAGCCATTCCAGGCAGAGGGAGCAAAATGGAGGCATTCACCTGGCTCTGAAGGGGGTGGAGGAGCTGCTTGCATGCCGCAATGAGGCTGTCTGCAAAAGTTGGTGTTCTGCACCTGCTCTAGCTACACCACTGCCAGGAATAGTTCTAAGTTTTCAGACACTGAAATGTGTATGGGCCTGTGTTATGGCCCATCTCAATTACATAATCTAAGGATAATCTGAGCAATCCAAGTATAATCTAAGCATGTGAGGTGCTAAAACAGTGTGCCCTCTGTGCTGTTTCTATTGATTAAAGAACCACTCTGAACTTCTGGGTATATTTTATGCGCGCGTGCGCGTGTGTGTGAGAGAGAGAAATAGCTGTATACACAAAAATAGCTGTATTGGTTGCCAGGGAATACAGGCTTAATTGATTGAGAATCATGGCCCTCAAGCTTCGGGGTCTGTCCACACTGCTGCTTCCCACAGTGCAGTCTTGTCTTGTAACGGTTTGCGAATGTGATGTCATTTTTGTGTCTACACATTTGGTTCCGAGTGTCTGTTCAAGCAGAGAAGCCGTTTCCATGCAAATAATTATGTGATCTTTGGGGGTTAGTCGACACAGTGGGCAGGTCATGTGGCAAAACGATTCCTGGACTGTATCACTTTGGACTATAGGTGGAGAATTGCATCATTGAATGCTGTGTTTAAATTTTGACTTAGTTTTTACTTGTTAATTATATATGTGCAGTTTTACATGTGTTTGGCATTATTGCTGTGTATCTGGAAATGTTGAAAAGCTGCATCAAGCGAAGGGTCTGCACAGTGGTATGGACCCCTTAGGGCAGTGGCTACCAAATGTTTTCGACTGGCAGCTCCCTTGACCTACTGGGCCATTGGCCAGGGCTCCCCATTAGGGCTACAACCCTATACATTGAATAGGATGGTGGCTTTTCATGAGGATTCCACAGATCCCCTGGCTGGCTTCTGTGGCTCCCTGCAGTTTGGGATCCACTGCCTTAGGGGAATTGCTCCCCTACAACAGATATTTGGAGGCATACTGTTGAACATGTTGGTAGTGTATAGTCACTGTGACTAGTAACCATTAGTCCAGTGATTTTCAGCCTTTTTGTCTCATGGCACACTGATAAGGTACTAATTGTCAAGGCGCACCATCAGTTTTTTGATAATTGACAAGGCACACCGTGCTGTTGGTGGGGGACTCACATCCCCCAATGGTCCTACTAACATAAGAACAGCCCCACTGGATCAGGCCATAGGCCCATCTAGTCCAGCTTCCTGTATCTCACAGCGGCCCACCAAATGCCCCAGGGAGCACACCAGATAACAAGAGACCTGCAAGGCCTCCTGGGAATTGTAGTTTAAGAACAGCCCCACTGGATCAGGCCGTAGGCCCATCTAGTCCAGCTTCCTGGATCTCACAGCGGATCACCAAATGCCCCAGGGAGCACACCAGATAACAAGAGACCTCATCCTGGTGCCCTCCCTTGCATCTGGCCTTCTGACATAGCCCATTTCTAAAATCAGGAGGTTGCGCATAATAACCTTCCCCCAAACTCTCACGGCATACCTGCAGACTATTTGCGGCACACCAGTGTGCCACAGCACAGTTGTTGAAAACGGCTGAATTAGTCAGTGGTTCTGAAAAATTGCATGTGGGTAAGCCTAGAAGAAGCAAAGAAACAAAATGTGTAGATTGCCTTTGAAAAGCAAATAGTTACAGAACCGCTTGTTTTAGTGACTGTGACATGATTTAGTAAAAATATTGATTTTTAACCCTAGCGTGGGGTTAGGGCCCCTTAGGCACAGGGGCCAATTGGGTCCAATTGGCTTAAAGCCAGCGCTGGCATCTCTCATTTTGTATCTTGAAGCATGCTAAAGTCAGCAGGTACCTGTCTTTTGTTCAGAGATGTAATTTAACTTCTAGAGATCCAAGGGTGTTTCTTGGTGTATGCTAACAACATTTTAAAAATTTGGACTCTTTTTGTTGTTTGCCAGCAACATAAAATAAGGACCTCATCTGCATTGTTTATAGTCCTCTTGCCATAGGCATTCAGGCCTGTTTTCCCTCTGAAAGCAAATGGGAAGCTTTCTAACGGTTTCTGTGTTTAAGTGCAGAGTAAACACTTGCATCATAAGTCAGTCAGTGGAAGTGTCTCATGTACTGTCTTTAGTATCTTGAGAGCCCCAGTGAATTGCTCTGAGATAAAAGCAGCTCTTCCAATGTGGTTTCATTTTGAAACAAGTGGGAAATCTGAAACAAATTCTAATATCTGCAGTAAGTAAACAGAAAAGATGGCAGTCCTGTTTGCACTTAGGCTGCTTAGATTCCATTGGGCGAAGCAGTGCAACGCTGCAGGATTTTTATCGGGAAGTTCAGCACAGTCCTTGGAAGTAAATCTCATTTAGTTCCGCACTTTGCAGCCTTAGAAATCCTACTGATTTCCAAGAGCCAGTATAGTGTTATGCTCAGGAGTTAGATGTAGACCTGGAAGATCCAGTTTCAATTCCCCACTTAGCCGTGAAGCTTCCTGGGTGACCTTGGGTCCGTGGATTTCAGTATCCGTGGGTGCCGAGCCCATGGTTGGAAGACCTTAGAAGGCCTCCTAGATGCAGATTTCATTTTCCACGGAATTCTGTATCCACAGGGGTCTGGAATGGATCCTGCAGGCCCACTGCATTTACTTGGTTGAGAGCCAGGATGGTGTCATGGTTTGAGAGTTGGACATACTGGGAAGGTTGAGATTCAGATCCCCACTCTGCCATGAAACTTCCTGGGTGACTTTGGGCTGATCTCTCTCTCTCTCTCTCTCTCTCTCTCTCTCTCAGCCTCACCTACCTTTGTTTGGTGAGGATTGTTGTGAGGACAAACGGAGGGAAGGAACCACATCCACTACCCTGAGCTGCTTGTAGGAAGGTGCGGGGTGTGAAAAATAACTAAACAAAACTCTGCAGGATTTTTCTAGGCAGGGCAGGACTATGAACTTGTAATGGGTTTTTAGCAGCTTAATAGTCATGGCGAGAAGTATCTTAATAGAACAACAGTTCCTATGGTTTCCCAGGGGGAGGAAGTGTGCTAAAGTGTAATCGTATCCTTGAATTATGCTGGTCTGGCAAGGATGGGATGGCTGCCACATTTCTTTTCACTAGCATAGTTTATGATGCCTTAATAACATTGTTACGAGACTTAAAATTAGGCCAGTGAAAGTGCTATAACACAAGTATCGTTATGTCAGAATAGGGATGGAAGAGCATAGAGATGAGGATGTAGTGAGAGAGGATGGGCCAATATGGTCCATATCCTTTATTCTTCTAGTCTTTCTGTCTCTCCAACATAATAACTTGCAAATAGTACAAAATGAATATCCTAAGTAAAAACACTTCCATTGGCATCCCTGGAGTGGTCCAGTCTGCTTCCAGCCATGCTGAAGGTTAAGGCCACAGTCCTATACACACTTCCGTGGGAGTAAGAACCCAATCCTATCTAAATCCCTGTGCGGTGTTGCAGCAGCACCGCAATGGCAAAATCTAACCATCAGGGGTATCCACTAAAGAGCTTGGAGGAGTAACAAGGTGTGCTGGTGGGACTCCAGCAGTGGAGGACATACATGCGGGGAATCCAGTTCCTCAAAAAGTGGAGAACTTAAACTCAGGGAGCTGTATAACAGGGAGCCTTACGATATATATAACAGCCCCTGTATTACACTGTCCTGTGTCTATCAGATCATGAGCCTGCCAGAGCACAGGTGGGAATTTGGTGGTGGGAACTGTGATTGGAAACTGCACAAAGGGCACACTTTTCACAAACGACCAAGAAGGAAGGGCAGGTGGATTTCTGTGTGGTTAGACCCCTTACACTTGAATTCAGGTCTTGGCTTCAAAATGTTTTGAACATCAGCAGTTTTGAAGCATTAGTGTCACAGTGAAGCATGATTACTTCTGCTGGATAACCTGTGCCTGATGTGTTCTGCTGTATGTAAGTCTTCTGACAATTAGACCACGGGAAGCTGTGTTGGAGAAGGCCTGGTGTTTGGTATAATGGATAGTCTGTGGAATGTGTTCTGTGATGTCACCTTTGCATTCCTGACATAGCTCTGTGTGTGTGTGTGTGTGTGTGTGTGTGTGTGTGTGTGTGTGTGTGTGTGTGTGTGTGTTAGAATCTTCCATACCAGGTCGACATGGGGGCTTTGTTGGTGAGCATCACTGTAATTGGAGGGGGGGTTTGCGGTGTGGTTGTCAAGAGCGCTGTGGGAGTCCCTCTCCCAGTTACAGCAATATCCTGACTTTCATCCACTTGACTTTCATCACTTTGTTCTTTCAACCATTTTCAATTAGAACCATATTTCCAAGGAGCTCAGGGTGGTGAACATGGTTCTTCCCTCCTTTTGTCCTCAGAACATCGGTGAGGCTGAAACTGAGGGAGAATCACTAGCCTAAGGTCACACAGGAAACTTTGTGACTGAGCAGGGTTTTGAACCTGGATCTTCCAGACCTAACTCCTGAACCACCGCCATCCTGGTTCCTTCCCTTTTGTCCTCTCAGCAACCCTGTTAGGTGGGTGAGGCTGAGAGAGAGAGAGAGAGAGAGAGAGAGAGAGAGAGAGAGAGAGAGAGAGAGAGTGACTGGCCCAAAGTCACCCAGAAAGCTTTGTGGCTGAGCAGGAATGTGAACCTGAATCTTCCAGGTCTAATTGCCCAATCCTATCCAATTATCTAGTGCCAGTGCATCTGTGCCAACGGGGTGTGTGCTACATCCTCTGGTGTGGAAGCAGTCACCAAGTCCAAGTTGGCAACCTTCAGTCTTGAAAGACTATGGTAGAGTGCTCTGAAAGGTGGTTCTGGAACAGTGTCTAGTGTGGCTGAAAAGGCCAATCCGGGAGTGACAATCCCTTCCACACCGGGAGCAAGTGCAGTCTGTCCCTGGCCTGTCTCCCTGGCTATGGGCCTTCCTTCTTTGCCTCTTTGCTCAGACTGTTGGCCAAGTGCCTCTTCAAACTGGGAAAGGCCATGCTGCACAGCCTGCCTCCAAGCGGGCCGCTCAGAGGCCAGGGTTTCCCACTTGTTGAGGTCCACTCCTAAGGCCTTCAGATCCCTCTTGCAGATGTCCTTGTATTGCAGCTGTGGTCTACCTGTAGGGCGCTTTCCTTTGCACGAGTTCTCCATAGAGGAGATCCTTTGGGATCCGGCCATCATCCATTCTCATGACATGACCGAGCCAACGCAGGCGTCCCTGTTTCAGCAGTGCATACATGCTAGGGATTCCAGCACGTTCCAGGACTGTGTTGTTAGGAACTTTGTCCTGCCAGGTGATGTCGAGAATGCGTCGGAGGCAGCGCATGTGGAAAGCGTTCAGTTTCCTCTCCTGTTGTGAGCGAAGAGTCCATGACTCGCTGCAGTACAGAAGTGTACTCAGGACGCAAGCTCTGTAGACCTGGATCTTGGTATGTTCTGTCAGCTTCTTGTTGGACCAGACTCTCTTTGTGAGTCTGGAAAACGTGGTAGCTTCTTTACCGATGCGTTTGTTTAGCTCGGTATCGAGAGAAAGAGTGTCAGAGATCATTGAGCCAAGGTACACAAAGTCATGGACAACCTCCAGTTCATGTGCAGAGATTGTAATGCAGGGAGGTGAGTCCACATCCATTTGAAGCAGTCACAGAGGCCTCCTTAAGGTAAGGGAACAAATGTTCCCTTACCTCTGGGCTGCACCAGTGCTGGAAAGTTGGATAGGATTGGGCCCTAAGTCAGGATCTCAACCAGTTACACTGATGTAACCTGTAGCTGCAGCCACTTAACTGGCTCATTGAATCAGGGTGTCCAAGTGATAATTGTATATTGTGTGCTGCAACCTGTATTTTGTGACTCATGCATCAAGAAAGTGGCATAGAGAGCGGGCAGGGCGAACATTTCAACAGTGAACTGCCAGGTCTGTGTCAGGGTTTCATTTGGGGGCATTTTAAGGCAGACTATATTCAAAGCCTTTTTCTTTCCTGCCTTCTCACAATGACTTCCTATTTTCCTGTTTACTTTCCCCCTCGGGCATGGTTCAGCATTTTATTCCTCTATTAATACACTGTGGCTTTGAACATCCGTTGACTGGAACCTGAAATAGCAACAGTTTTGTTCAGAAGTGCCTCCTTCAAAGCTACTGCCAATTTGATTAGGTGATTCCCAGTACTATGAACAAGTTATAAAATAATATCGCTCCATCCTCTCTTTCTGCCCCATTTATAAGGCTATAAAGCCACTATCTTGTCATCTCCATTCAGTTTTTTTCCTAACCAGGTTTGTTGTCTCTTTCCGTATCTGAATTTTTCAGGTCAGAGAGTTGGGCACTGGTTTGCAACTTGTTTGCCAGAGGACCAGCTTCGACAAAGAAATCGGAAGGCTGGGTGGACCAATTCTTCATGTCTTCCTCCCCCAGCATCCTGCTGAAAGTCACAGATGCTATTGTGTTCCTTTGGCATTCTCTTTCCACCCTAGGGTTGCCAGGGATAGGGAGAAGGCATTACAGGTCTGACCTCCAAACCTGCAGATTTGGGACCAACTGAATTAACTCACTGCGGCTTCCAAATCTGCAGTGGAAAGTCGAAGCTGAGCTTCTGGATGCAATCAGAGGTGTTCTTTCGTGCATTCAGGAGCTTTTCTGAGGCCTCAAAACAGCTCTGGAAGTGAGCAGTTCTGATCGTACCCAGAGGCCATATTGGACTGCAACCTACGGATTTAATTTTCCATGGGTTTCAGTGTCTGCAGGGGTCCCCAGTGGATACCAAGGTCCAATTGTACTCAGAGGGCCAGATTTGGCTTAGAGACCACCAGTTACAGACCCCTGCATGCAGGTGATCACTGGGAAACATAGAGAGGAGTAGAGGCACTTGGAAAAAGAAAGGTGGGGTTGAGACTTAATGGGGCTTAAGAAATGAGGTTGAGACTTAATGGGGCTGCCTTAGGGAAAAAGCTTGTGCCACCAACCTCTTACTTGGCATGAAAAGGGTTTGCTTTGTTATATCATGTATTAGAGGAGCATATTGAAGCTGATGCTGTATGTCTGTATGCATCTTGGTTCTGCTCTGAAGCAGGTGGTGACCTTTAGAGTTGCCAGCTCTTTTACCTGCCCTGTGCCTCGGCCTCTAGTAGTCTCCTGTCATGCAGAAATTTGTGGTGTGAAGCTTTACCTGGCATGGAAATGAAGCAATGAAAAAAGCTTTACCTGCTTCATTTTTGCTTGATGTTAATCAAGGGTTTGACAGTCTTCAGTCAAAATGACTTTGGTTGCAGGATATAAGGACATTTTTACAGGGACAGTGACCTGTAGGTTATTCTCTGCTGGAGATGACTAGCCTGCAGCTAGAGGGGACAACTCAGCAAATGTTGTGAGGAAAATACACATCAGGAGGTTGATGTGTATGCGCAACCTCCTGATTTTAGAAATGGGCTATGTCAGAATGCCAGATGCAGGGGAGGGCACCAGGATGAGGTCTCTTGTTATCTGGTGTGCTCCCTGGGGCATTTGGTGGGCCGCTGTGAGATACAGGAAGTTGGACTAGATGGGCCTGTGGCCTGATCCAGTGGGGCTGTTCTTATGTTCTTATGTTAACAGGAAGTAGGAAGCATGTTCGCTGAGTTGGCCCCTCTAGCTGCAGGCTGCCTGCCTGCTTGTCTCTAGTTAAAGCAAGCATGCCATTCCTTTGCGCAACTGTAAACAACACAAATGAAGGTAATGGGTTTGGGGGAGGTTCAGGGATCCGTGGATACCAGGTGATACCCGTACAGTAGTTTTGGGCAGGTGCGCAGCAGAGAACTACATAGACTAAGGAGACCTATGTCCAAATCCCACCTCTGCCAACTCTCTCTTGGTCCAGTGGCAGTCACTCCACCTAACCTCTCTCACCGGGTGGCATGGAGATCAAATGAGGTCTACCATCTGGCGTGCCTTGGAGGGATAATGGGAAAGTCCATTAATATATAATAAAAATACTCAGAGAGGTCATGGCAAATGCAACATCATAGAATTGGAAGGGACCCACAAGGTCATCTAGTCCAACCACATGCTGTAATTGCGGTTGGCATCTTCCATACAATTTAGCAAAGCCCATTTTCTGCTATTCCGCAGCTCAAGTTGTTATGTTTAAAGTTATAGAAGGTGATGGTGTAGTCTATGAATGGATAGAATGGATGATGGGTGGATCCCAAAGGATCTTCTCTATGGAGAACTCGTGCAAGGAAAGCGCCCTACAGGTAGACCACAGCTGCGATACAAGGACATCTGCAAGAGGGATCTGAAGGCCTTAGGAGTGGACCTCATCAAGTGGGAAACCCTGGCCTCTGAGCGGCCCACTTGGAGGCAGGCTGTGCAGCATGGCCTTTCCCAGTTTGAAGAGACACTTGGCCAACAGACTGAGGCAAAGAGGCAAAGAAGGAAGGCCCATAGCCAGGGAGGCAGACCAGGGACAGACTGCACTTGCTCCCAGTGTGGAAGGGATTGTCACTCCCGAATCGGCCTTTTCAGCCACACTAGATGCTGTTCCAGAACCACCTTTCAGAGCGCAATACCATAGTCTTTTGAGACTGAAGGTTGCCAATGGTGTAGTCTAGCTGCCTGGCCTCTGTCCAGCTTGCATTTGACTTTCCCCAGCCCCATGGATTACATACTCATGTACAATGCAGGTGGATTAAAAGCTATATGTTTGTTTAAACCCAAGCAAGGCAGCAACCAGTGTTTGTGACTTGAGACAGCTTAATCTTTAGATCTACAGTAGACAAAACAGCAGTAGAGTTCCTTAGACTATGAACAGATATCCTGTCCTTCAGTTTGGGCACTTGTTAAGGTTTGGACACCTTAAAAAAGTATCCAGTATAAATAAATGTTATGTAAACAGCACTGTTAAATAAATTGAGATAAATGCTCTGGCATTGCTATAAGATCCTGAGAGCATTTGCTTCTCTGATCCTGGGTTGGACCCAGTGTTGATACAAAGTGGAGCATCTGTAATGTCACTTTGACTGGGTTGTCACATTTGCTTACCTTCCAGAGTGCATCTGGAAAGTTGTGTATCCCTGAATTTTCTTTGTCAATAGGAGAGTAAGGTCTTGACCCCTTGCAAGACGTTCAGCTTGGGTTAGGGTTGACGGGTCTCCTGGGGCTCAGACCCTGACTCAGCGGCGTGAAACTGAGAGCCAAGGGAAAGTGCTTGGTGGGTCATGGGGGAACAAAGTTGGGACCCAGGATGGCATTTGATGGGTCCAGGGACAGAGTCTGGCCCTAACTGATAGCTCAGGCAAGAATCTCATGAATGTGGAGGCAGACTCAGGAGCAAATGTTCTCATGACAGGTAGAAAAAATCCTGTTCCCTTGGTTCTACCCCTTATGAGTTATTTGGGGAGGGGGCTATCTTTGTAACACTCCCTTAAGCCAGTGGTTCCCAAATGTGCAATGCCCTGGGGCATCGCGAGGCACTTGCCCTATTGTGGGATGCCCGCTGCCTGGCAGGGAGACTGCACCACTTCAAACAGCGGTTGGAGGCTTGGCGTGGTGGGAAGAGCTCCAGCGTGCAGTTTTCGCACACTGGGAAAGCCCACCCACCTGCACTGGCCCCCTTACTGCTGTTTGAAGCGGGGTTTCGGGCCTCTGAGCCTAGGTGTGACCTAGATGTAGAGCCTAGGTGCAGATTTCTGGGAACCATTTGCAGTTGGGGGGGCACTGCTGGTCCCAACAGTTTGTGAACTGCTGCCTTAACCTATTGTTTTTAGAAAGCTACTGGGAGATCTCATGGGCTAGAATGGGGGCGTTCCAGAGGTGGGACGTGACTGACACGTGGATTTTGTTGAGAACTCCCTATCTTGCCTGCTACAGTTTAAGAGCTGCTCATTCCCTTGAGACTGCAGTCGTTCCCCTGGAGACTGATAAGAAGGCTTAAAACCTGAACATTATGTCAAGCCCTGAGACCTGGGCAATTTCAGCTCTTGCCGAATGACTTTGAAGCAGAGTGTGTGTATTCCTGCTGTTTATCTTAAGCTGCCAAAGGCTAATTGTTCCTTAAACAAAGCCAGAGGAGGCAATTCCATAAATGTCTTATTTATAGTGCTCTACTCAGTAATACTTCTTTCCCTGGATAAATCCCTCCTGCATTTGGCTTTTGACTTTGTGGTAGGAGTAGCAGCAGCCAGGGGCATAGCAAGAAGGGGTGCAAAGCGCTAAGTTTTGCAGGGAGCCCCACTGCAGCATGCAAGCAGCTCCTCTCCCTCCCCTTCGAAGACATTCTGGGTGGGGGGAGCAAAATGGAGGCGAAGGAAGGGAGGCAGATGCCTCCATTTTGCTCCCCTCGCCAGGAGTGGCTCCAAAGGGGAGGGGCTGCTTGTACTCTGTGTTGAGGCTCCCTGCAAAACACTCTCTAGCTTCACCACTGGCAGCAGCACTCTGATTGCATTGACCTTCATTTCAGGTTGGTCCCAGTGTGGCACAATGGCACACTGATGACATCACTACCAAGCTACTTCAGGGTGTCGCACTTTGTGCCTGCACACCAGGTGCCATCAACCTTGGGCTTATCGTTGTGAATGGGGGGGGGGTGTGTGTGTCCAGCAGGGTGTGACACCTGCCCCGGGTGTTCAACGCCCTGGCAATGCTGCAATCCTATACACACTTACCTGGGAGTAAGCCCCATTGTCTCTAATGGGGCTTACTTCTGAGTAGACATGCATTGGATTGGGGTCTGAGTGGTGATGGCTGAAAGGAGGGGTATTGTGAGAGAGGACAGGGTTGGCGATACCACTCTGTGCCCTTTGAAATTTGCTGTAGAATTTGGCACTGAAACAAGCTGGTCCTACAGAGCTGAGGAATGTGGAGGAGCAACGGCTGCACTTATCAATGCTTTAGTTTCCTCTGCGAAAGGTAAGGTGGTGTTTTGCTGGGTGCAGCATTTTCTCCCCATGGTTGATTTCCTCACGAAGCTTTGTTTCTAAAAATAAGTCAGATGGTTAATTTTTATCAGAGTGATATCTGATAAAGTTGTAGACAGAGGGTGGGGTCATGGAATCTGTCTGAGCAGATTGCACAACCAATCATGAAATCAGATCTCGCTTGCACATCTGGCAACTTGGCACCAGATGCTGGTGTGTGTGTGTAGACTGCATGTAGGGAGATGCACATACCTTCTTTCAAATGCCTGCTTGGTTTGGCAAAAGCTGTGGTTCGCTCCCTAAGGAAGTCAGTATAATTTCTATAGGCCACTAAACATTGGCGTGTAGTTGGCACCAAAATGTGCACAGAGTCAAATCTTGCTACCCGCAGGTTTGCTTCCTATGGGTTCCAGGGATGCTCAGTGGGTGGGGAGGCTGGTGAGGCAGAGCCTCCCTGCCAGTGTCCTTTGAAAAGCAGTGCCGCTGCCGCATGGGTTGAGAGTGCTTGAGTGCTTCACCTGCCTCCCCACCCACCGCACGTCCCTGGTGGATTCACTTATCCGCGGGGAGCAGAATTGACACTTGCCTCCCTCAGTCTGTGGTCTGTTCTCAGCTATCCGTGTTCTCTGTGCCATCTGTGGCCATCCTAAAGCTATCTGAGACATCCTTGAAGGTATTCGTGGGCGCCATTTTAAAGGTCTCTGCTATTTTGAAGGTCTTCACTGCATTCAGAATGCAGTGGAGACCCTCAGCATTGCTATTGGCTGGTGTTCTAGAGCTTTCCATGGACATTTTCAAGCTCTCTGCTACTTGCGGTCTCTGTTTTGAAGGTCTCCTTTTGTGCTTTGAGGGTCTCTGCTGCTGGGAGTTAAGCTACCCCTCCCCCCAACCCCATACGATCAGCGACTCCCTTTCTGTGAATTTGGCTGGGGTTTCCAGGAACCTAACCCCAGTGGATGACGAGAATTGACTGTATTTATTAGTGTGGATTTTCCCAGGTTCACCTTGAAACGCTCTGAAAGCTTGCAAAACTGACTTTCAGTGGAAGGTCACAACAATGCATTCCATAGACAATGACAGCCCTATAACTTAGTCTAAAGGCCCTTTTAACTTTAAAAGGGGGGGGGGTTACACCTAGAAATGTAAAACAGAATGACTTTGACATACATTTATTTTCAAATACGTGTTATTATACAAACACAGGCATGAGAAGTCTGGAATTGCCTGTAGCTCCCTATTAAGTACTTTATACTTAAGTACTTTGGTCCATGATTGGACCAAATTTTCACACGTGAATATTTTTGATGGGAAAGGGGAGATTTGGGAGGGCATTTTCCCTGAAAAGGACTTCACACAAATGTCTTGTATGATGACAACTTTTTTCCTTCTCTCTCGCTGCCGTGTTCACTTTCTTCTTCAATCAGAGAATACATCGTGAGCATGATGATGTCATGGTGTTAGGTAGCCACTTTGGTTATGTAAATAAGAAGAGCCCCCCTGGATGAGCCCCAAAGGCCCATCTAGTCTAGTTTCCTGTATCTCAAAGTGGCCCACCAGATGTCTCAGGGAGTACATAAGACAACAAGATCCCTGCTTCCTGTTGCCAGTTCCTTGTATCTGGTATTCAGAGACAGCCTATTTCTAGAACCAGGAGGTTGCATGTAACCGTCATGGCTTGTAACCTGCAATGGACTTTTCCTCCCTCAATCTGTCCAATCCTCTTTTAAGACATCTAGGCCTTCAGATACCAACACCACATCCTGTGGCAAGGAGTTCCACAGATTAATCACAGGCTGGGTAAAGAAGTATTTTCTTTTGTCCTAACTCTCCTGCCGCTCAATTTTCATGGATGTTCCCTGGTTCTGGTGTTGTGCGAGAGGGAAAAGAACATCCGCTCTCTCCATCTCCATCATGACCCCTCAATCATGTCCCCCCTCATGGGCCTTTTTTCTAGACGGACAAATTTGGCTGTTTAATTATTTTGCTGCGGACAAATTCACCACAGAGCAAGGGTGAAAGTTCCTGCATTGCATGGCCATTGCCTCTAATTGTGGTTGCAGTGCGCCATTCTTGCCAGACTTTCAGAGCCCTTTGGAACTGGTAGATCCCCCAATCCCCCAAGAGCTTCTGTTCCCCAAGCAGCTGCTGAGGAGGTTTCCTATGCTGTCATTTCAGGAAGAGGGAAATACGAGTGCCTCTTTAATTGGTGTCGGAGCGAAGCCCGGCCCCCTTGCAAGCACTTCTGCTTTGTCAAGTCTCCGCTGAGAAAAACCAGCGGAGGCACTTTTGGCAGTGGATGGAAGTGTTTGCAAAAAGCACGACCCATTTCCGCACATCAGTCGTGCATCCTGAGTGTCAGTCCTTGGCGGTTCGCTGGACAGCGTGTGAAATGATGACCAAGTTGCTGAAGAGCTACCAGCTAGCTGTGAACAGTGCATGCTTCCAAAGGCTTTTATCTAGTCTAATAAAAATGTACATTTCCTCTACTTTCCTTTATGCGCACTGGAAAATGTTTCCTAAGCATTTTGTGACGGGGCTGCCACAAACCTGTCCAGGCACCTTCTGTTTTCCCTTGTAAGTGGTTCCTGTCAAAGAATACGATTGCTGGAGGACGGGGGGAGGGGAATGAGAATCGTTGCAATGGTTTAATAAAACCATTTAATTCGTGCATGTGAAGGATGTTTTGGTGAATGCTTTAGTTTTGGAGTGGCTCTAAAAGGGAGGGGGAAGGGCTGCTTACATGCTGTGGTGAGGCTCCCTGCAAAACTTAGTGCTTTGCACCCCCTCTAGCTATGCCACTGACTTTGTGTGACTGTAATGAAGGTAAACAAAGGGCACAGGAGGGGGGAGGGAACCGTGGATATAGGGTTCCCCTTGTCTGTGGTTTCTAGTATCTGCGCATGGGGGCGAGGAACATATCTCCCACAGATACTGGTTCACCTGAACCTTCCTCCCCCAATCTATGCTTCCTTGCACCAGATGTTTTTGACGGGGAGGGGGGGGAAGGCATCTTTATAGCCAGGCAGTTTGCAGCTTTTAGCTCTTCCTTTGCCAGGGAAGGCTTATGAAGGCACTGTGGGGAGAGGGCGAGGAGGGGACTGCTGGAAAATGTCCTCAATGTTTCCAGTATGCCAGTTTTTAGGGGGAAAAAGCCAAACTCTCTCTCCCCTGCCTCAGAAGCTTTCTATGATAGAGTTATCCTTGACTCCTTCATTCATTCCCTTCCCCAGCGTGGTTGCCAAATCCTTCCAATTCTTAATCAGCAATACCAGAGTCCTCCTTTTTGCTCAGTCTGTTGCTAAAATATTTGTGGCATAACCTCCTTTCTGCTGGACTTCTCTCCTGCTGTATCTGCCATCTGTAGATGATTGTCATTGGTCTGAAAAATACATTTTTCTCTCCTGTGGTTGCAGGTGCAATTCTCCCCCCCCCCCCCGCCATCTTCAGTGCTGAAATGTCAATCTGAACAGCAAGTTTCAAGCTTCTATGGCAGTGGTTCCCAAACTTCCCAAAGCACTGAGACACACTTTTTAAAATGACACTCTATCAGGACCCACCGAGCTTTACAAGACTTTAAAAAGTGATCTAGAAAGAAATAATTTTTATTTATTTATTTACATTTTATTTATTTGCGGAAGCCTCAATGCATTTCTCATAATGAGGCATAGGACCCAGCCTTCTCCTGCCCCCACTACCTGTAATTGAAGGACTGGGTAGGGGGGGGGGAAACATACCAGAAAAAAAGAGACTCAAACATCGATCTCCCTATATTTACACAAGCTTGCCAACTGCCGGAGCTCAGTTCCTCGTAAACTGTAGGAGCTCAGCTGTTTGCAAGGCAATAAGCACTTCTCTTGCAAACTGCAGGAGCTCAGCTCTTTGCGGGGCGGTTAGCAGCGATCTGGTTTTTGAATAGCCTCAGGGCTTGAGACAGTTGGTTATCTGATTTTTCCGTCACCTGTGTTTTCATTGGAGGCTCTGCAGAAATTGGGTCCCGACCCACCAAGTGGGTCCCAGACTACAGTTTGAGAAATGCTGTGCTGTGGGATGCTGATGGTTGCTCCTGTTTTCTACCTTCAGAAAAAAAAAAAGCAGCTGTTTTTCCCATTGCTATATCTCAAAACCAGGAAAAGCTTCATCTGCTGAAATTTGTGTCTCAGTCTGCGAGGAGGAGGAGAGCACGGACAGGAGGAAAAAAAGTGGCCTGTTGCTCTCTGACTAGAAAGCAGCTGAGGATTACTTAGCAACCGAGTTCCTGGTTTTCATGGCAGCGCACGGTTGTTCCAAACAATGCCATTCTTTCTTTCTCTGGCAAACGCAAAAGGTTGTGTAACCAGAACTCAGAGCTGCGCTCCAGAAGGCCTTGCTTGGGGTGATGATTATGCAATGGAATTTGGAAAGGTGTTTGCAAATGTCAGCATGGATTTGGGGTGGGGCTGCACGGACGAGAAAGTTGGAGCGAGGCGTGTTTCTTGGTGCACACGAATGAGCGGGGATTGCAACCAGACTGGTTCGTCAGTGTTTCCATCCAGGCAGCACTGCATAGCCCTGGCGTGCATAGCCCAAGCAGGAGTGTCTAGTGCTGGGAGCAGAACAGTTGCAGGCCTGACGTAGGGATCTAATTATTGACAGCAGTTATAGAGCTATGTAAGTGATAACTGTAAGTTATGTAGAAGAGGCCATTTTGGCAGGGGTAGCTTGTCTTGCAGGGTGAGAAAAGCTGCACCTGTGGAAATTCTCTCTCTTCACCCACTACTGAAATCATAGGAGGCATTTGCTGCTTTGCATTTGGCCATCCCGGTCTAGAACATATTTCTTTAGCAGGACTGGCACCGAGGCTGGCTTTGAGCCCGTGCCTAAGGGCCCCTCGCACTACTAGGGTCAAAACTAAAATACAATTAATAGTGTTACTAAATCGCTTCACAGTCACTAAAACAAGTGGGTTTATATTGACTTTTCAAAGATAACCCACACATTTTGTGTGTTCAGTTGTAGGCTTACGTGTATGCACTTTTATATTACTATGCTCTTCAATCTATTTCGTCCATTAACTCAAATGCACTTTTTGAATAGTAATATTTATTTATGTGTAACCAGGGCTTTTTTTGTAATAGAACGCACCGGAACGGCATTCCCGCACCTTTTTTTCCCCTTTCACTGAGGGAGGGATTCGAACCTCTGACCTCATGCTCCACCTTTTTTTTTGGCACCCCCGGCTCTGACCTTGTGCTCCACCTTTTTTTAAACTGCGGGCTAGGGAGGGATTCGAACCTCTGACCTTGTGCTCCACAGCCCAGCACTATCTCCATTGGGATATAGGAAAGCCTATTGTCAAAGTGCTCAGAACTAATATATGAGGTCTTGAGCCCAGCTGGTGGCCATCAGCGCCTCAAGTATTAGTTCCAAACACTTTGAGTCTAAGGGCTCCTATGGCTCAATTGTTAAAGTGCTGGTCTGTGGAGGGGTTCAAATCCCTATGAGGAAGAATTTTTTTTTTTTTTTAGGAGGGGAGGTGCTCCATGGCTGCACAATATAAAGGTTGGTTGCCAGTTGCCAAAAGGGGGGCCAGTTGAGGCTGCAAAACTCCTCAAAGTTCAGTTTAAAAATAAATAAATAAATAAATAAAAGATTAACAAGTTGTGAGTTCCTGCACCTTTTTTTTATACAAAAAAGCACTGTGTATAACTAATATACAAAATCAGAATGCAATACATAAAACGATTGAAGACACAACTGAATGAAATCTACTGACAAATAAAAAAGACAAAGTGTTACCCTGTAAGTAACATGTAAGCATGGAGAATATCCTAATTCACAATGAATTCCCTACCATCTCATCTGAATGACAGAAAGTATCATATAGGCGTGCCTCCTTATCCATGGGAGTTCGTTCTGGCACCCGCAGTGGATAACTGAAATAGCAGATATAGGTGAATGCCCGTCCCCACAGTTGGAATGCTGCCCTCCCGGACTCTGAGCAGAGGGGACTCTGAGCTCTGTCCCTGGCCTCTGCCAAGCTGCGACTGAGCTCAGAGGCTAAAAAAAAAGAGACTTCTGGTTTCACTGAGAAACCGGAAGTGACATTTTTAATTCCTTACAAGGCATTAAGAGGCCTGGGGAAGCCCTTCAGATATACCTAGCAGGTAGATCTGGGCTTCAAGTCCCGGCGGGAGTCCGGATCTACCTGCCCAGCAAAACTTGGCCATGGAGGCTGGTAGATCTAGGCTCCAAGTCTGGGAAGGATCCCAGGTCTACTTGCCCAGCAAACCTTGGTCACGGAGGCCAAGTTTAACTCGGAGCCCAGGTCTACCCACCTGGTAGTTAAGGTAATACTCCTGCCCCCCCCCCCCCAAACACATCTACTGGATCTGCCCCTATGTCTGGGTGGCCTTCTGAGAAGGGAGGGAAGCCAGCGTAACCTCTGGAGGGCCTGCTGTGACCTTCAGGTAGGTCATTGCAGTGCCATTACTCAGGCCGCCCATGATTCAAGCATCCATGAGTTTCATCCTACATTGGGGGTCCTGTAGCCGATCCCCAGCAGACACTGACGATTCACTGTAGATCTGGCTTGTAGGGAAGCAAACAGATATATTCTCCTGTGCAGCTACTATGTCATGCTCACCATCTTTGTTAACTGCCTACATGTTTCTGGGCACAGTCCCAGGACTACAAAACCCTCCATGACTTGGGATCTGGATACTTAATTTACAATCACTCTCCACTTGAATCTGCCTGCTGCCTGGGATTATATCAGGAGGCCGTGTTATGGGCATCATCTTTAGGGAAGATACAGCTGGTGGCAACTTGCAGTAGGGCCCTCTCTACAGCGGCGTCCGGTTGATGGAACTCCCTGCCCCTTGAGATTGGAGCAGTTTTTTGTTTTATTATTTAATTGTTGTAAGCTGCCTTGGGCTTCCTGAAGGGGACAGAAAGGTGAGATACGAAATGTAAAAAGTAACTGAATAAAAATAAACTCCCATGACGGCTTCCTCTTTACTGCAGAAGTGTCAGAGAGATAGCAGGATCATTGCGTTATGAACTGGCAACCTCTGTACAACTTCATCATTACTTGGCTCTTTACTAAAGGTGTTCTTTTGGTCTGCTCTTCCTAGCCTAGCCAGCACCTTTCCCTACCAACCCCCGGTCTGTAACCAGAGAGAGAATGTACCGTAGGCCCTCGGTATCCACAGAGGATCCATTCCAGGACTTCCTGCAGATACTGAATTATTTATTTAATTTATATCCCGCCTTTCTAACCCACGAAGGACGCTCAAGGCGGCTCACAGATAAAACAGTGCTGAAATCATGTATTGGCAACCTTCAGTCTCGAAAGACTATGGTATCGCGCTCTGAAAGGTGGTTCTGGCACAGCGTCTAGTGTGGCTGAAAAGGCCAATCCGGGAGTGACAATCCCTTACACACCGGGAACAAGTGCAGTCTGTCCCTGGTCTGTCTCCCTGGCTATGGGCCTTCCTTCTTTGCCTCTTTGCCTCAGACTGTTGGCCAAGTGTCTCTTCAAACTGGGAAAGGCCATGCTGCACAGCCTGCCTCCAAGCGGGCCGCTCAGAGGCCGCTTTAAGCCCTTCTTCTTCAGTGCTGAAAACATTGATATAAATTAGATGTTTAAAAACAATACATGTAATTAGTCTGTGGAACTCATTGACACAGGATATGATGATGGGGATCTGACCTACATGCCTTTAAAATGGAACCGGACAGATTGGTGGAGGAAAAGTCCATCACAGGTTACAAGCCACGATGGGTACGTGCAACCACCTGGTTCCAGAAGGAGGCTACCTCAGAATGCCAGGTGCAAGGGAGTGGCCACAGGACGCAGGTCTCTTGTGGTCGTGTGATCTCCCTGGGGCATTTGGTGGGCCGCTGTGAGATACAGGAAGATGGACTAGATGGGCCCTGGGCCTGATCCAGCGGGGCTCTTCTTATATTCTTATGGATAGTTAAATCTGTGGGGACAGGGAGGCAGGATCGTGGTGCTGCAGGGACTCGCCTCTGGGCCATGCGTGGCCTCTTGGCCCCCTCAGAAGGAGGCGACTGGAAGGCCCTTCAGGTTCATGCCGGCAACTTCTGGTTGTGTCTGGGAGGTCCTCTGAGGCCCTCCAGCTGCACGCTCGGCACCCACGGATGCTGAACTCCAGATGCTGTGCCTGTGGATAAGGAGGGCCTACTGTATATGCTGTTCTAATCCCATTTTAGGGTGGGTTCGGAAATAAGAAGCTCCCGGAAGAGCTCCTTGGGACTCAGTGCAAACCCAAACAACCTCTGCCCCTTGCCAAGCACCTCTCCTTCCGCAGTTTCACCTCCTGTTGGTCTTAGGCTGTGAACTTGTGGCGTTGGCTGGTGTTCTGAGCAGTGAATGGGGGGGGGGGGAATGAGGATTTCTTCTGTACACAATGGAAGGAAATCTTGTAATAAACTAACCGAAATCCCCAGCTTTCCCAGCACATTTGCCTCCCAGTGCTTTTTCATCCTGTTTCTGCGTTCTGCAAGGCTTGTCCTGCGTACTAATTCCTTAGGAAACACTGAGAATGTTCGTGTTGAGGTTGGCCTGGTGACAGCGGCTCTGCTGCTCGGATTTCTAGGCCAGAAGGAGGAAGCAGCAGCAGACCCTGGGGTCAGCAGAAAGTCTGCCTGGACCTTTTGCTCCCAGGCATGTCGCATAGCTCAGTTTACAACATCTCTGGCTATTGCCTCTACTGTATGTGTCTGCTCTGTGGACGCTGGGCAGTGTGGCATTTGTTAGCTTGCAGGCTGCCAGGCTGGACGCACCCCAAGCCTGAGGTTCAGGAGGCAGGCTCTGGTGATGTCACATGATGCGGGCCACCGATTTGTGTACTATTGAATGACTGGAAAAAATACGGCACCCGGGGGGAGCCCCGCAGCACCCACTACGCTTTGTATGAAAGGCAGGTTGGCCCTTCAGAACATCAGTCTCCCAAAGCCAAAAACTTGGGCTGAAAATCTGGGACCCCGAGTTAGCACATACAGGCTTCCCCCATATTGGTGGATCCTGTATCTGTGGATTCATTTATCCACAGTTCTCCGCCCCACATGCGTCCATTACTTATCTGCAGGGGGGACCCTATACCTAGTACGCCTTTAAAAGGGAATTGGACAAGTTTCTGGAGGAAAAATCCATTACAGGTTACAAGCCATGATGTGTATGTGCAACCTCCTGATTTTAGAAATGGGCTATGTCAGAAGGCCAGATGCAGGGGAGGGCACCAGGATGAGGTATCTGGTGTGCTCCCTGGGGCATTTGGTGGGCCGCTGTGAGATACAGGAAGCTGGACTAGATGGGCCTTTGGCCTGATCCAGTGGGGCTGTTCTTATGTTCTTATGTAGTATTTTATAACATGCTGCGACAGAAGAGAGATGAGTGCTTGGCACCACAGTAAGTATAGGGTCCCCTTTATCTGTGGCTTTGGTATACATGGAGGGGGGCATGGAAACATATTCCCCACAGATACGGGGTAGTGATGCCTGCATTTGTGTCCAAGTGTGACATGAGCCCAAGGGCCACTTGAGATGGGGCACAAATGCTGCTTGAGCCACCATGCTGCCCATCAAATCTCCCTCAAATAAAGGGGGAAGAGAATAGGGAGGGGGAAGCTCCCATTCTTTTGGGGCAGTGGCAGCCCTTTCTCTTTCCAGGAGTGCCGGTGGAGGGTGGGGGACAGCCACAGCTGCCCATTCAGCTGCAACTTACTGAAGGAGATTTTCTTTCTGATGTTTTCCAAATCATCTGACTGCTACCCCAGAATGAAAGGGCTGCCTGGGTAGCGCCCAAGCTATAGGTTAGAACTGTTTATTTTCAGGAACTGTGGCCAAGGTGGCATTCTGCTTGCCGGGAAGTGGAAAAGCTGTGTCAATTGTTCAGGGTTCTGGTTTGTGGAGAACAGTTCACTGGTGACGAGCCCAGCTCAGTTATGTTTTGTCCAGTGCAGTTATAAATGCTCCAGATGAAAGGATTTCTGCCACTTCCTTTGGGAGACTGTTCCGTAAACCAAGAGATCTGACTGCGTGGAGGCTTTCCCAGTATTTACTAAACTTTCCGTTTCTTAACATCTAAAGAGCTTCTCAAAACAATGACTTCATTTTCACTATTCTCATTGTTCATCTTCTCTTCAGAAAATTGCAGACTGGTGTCAGTACCACTTTGCAGGGTGGATTCTGCTATAGTTATAGTCCTTTGTAAGTACAGTGAACTCTTCTTATCCACGGGCACAGCATCTGTGGATTCGAACATCTGTGGTTGGCGAGCCTGTGTTCATGCCGGTGACTTCTACTCATGTCCAAAATGAAGCTGTGCATGACCTCAGGAGGGCTGGGCGCAACCTTCCAATAAGGTATTGTGGTGCCACGCTGCCCCCCCCCACGCATATTACACAATCCACAGATTTCTGTATCTGCAGCTGTGTGTGTCCTAGAATGGATCCCCTGTGGATACCGAGGGCGCACTGTATCAATATTAGTATCAACATATTGCAGTGTCCATCCCAGACTTGATTCACATGATAATGTTTTTCATGTGCTGAAATAATATAAAACAGTAGTAGTCCAACTGCTTTATTTATTATTTATGGAGTGCATTTCAGATGGCCAACGCTCGCTCTATCTCAGTTATCCTTGCGACAGCCTTGAAAGGTAGATTGCAGGGTCAGCTGACATTCAAACCAGGAGACTCTTGGTCTGTGCATTCAGGCCTCTAATGATGAACCACTCAAGGCTTCAGAGTAGAAGGACTCCCCTCCTTGATCCTAGCAAATTTCCATCCCTAAGACATGGTTCCTCTGGATCTAGGCTGGCTATAAATGTTTGCAGGTCAGGGCTGGTTTCTTTCTAGGGTGACAACCAGATTGATTATGCATTCAGGCCTCTGCACTTCAGCTGTCTATCAACTTCGGTTGCCCGTGCACTTTGGACTGTCTGTCCTGTAGTCTGCCTGCCTGCTTACCTGCTCCTCCATGTTCTAAACTGGACTACTTGGCTTGGCTTTGTCTGCAGTTGACACCGTATCTGTGTAGACTTTCTGTGCTACTTTGATGGGGGACTCCCTCCTGTGCCCTCCGATGCCATGATCCATCCTGACTTCAGTCAGGGCTTCTGATTAGCAACGATCCTCTGGTCTACTGTCTCGGCATTTCTCAAACTGTGGGTTGAGTCATGACCCAATTTCTAGTGGGTCTCACAAAGCCTCCAATGAAAACACAGGTGATGGAAAGATCAGATAACTAATTGCTTCAAACCCTGAGGCTAGTCAAAAATCACATAGCTGCTAACTGCCTTACAAAGAGCTGAGCTCCTGCAGTTTGCAAGCTTGTGTGAAGATCAATAGGGAGATCAATGTTCGAGTGTCTTTTTTCTGGTGTTTTTTTTTTCCATCAATGACGGGTAGTGGGATTAGGTGGGCTGGTTCACAGAACTAGATCCCTCAAGCCTTGAAGCTATTCATTAGGGCTGCCTCATATAATAATAATAATAATAATAATAATAATAATAATAATAATAATAAATAATAACAACAAGGTATTTATATACCGCCTTTCTGGTCATCGGATTACTCCTCTGACTTTATTCAAGGCGGTTTACATAGGCAGGCGTTTCTAAATCCCTCAAGGGGATTTTTACAATCATGGAGGTTCTCTCTTTCAAGAACCAACAACATTTCAGATGGATCTTCCTGGTTTGCTCTCACTTCTGGCCTCCAGTTCTCCCACGCAGGCTGGCAAGCAGCTCCATCTCTCACATGGAAGGCAGCCAAGACACTTCTTGCTCACTCCAAGAGCAGGTGGAATCACTCAGCTGGGCTTGTCAGCTGCTTCAAGATCTCGCCATTCTCAGCCGTTCAGGGAGCTGCCGGTGTCCTTGAACTGGCGATCTTCTGATGTTATCTTTGGGCTAACGGAGGCTCTACCCTCTAGAGCAGACCTCCTGCCCTCCTGCTCTCATTATGAGAAATGGATTGAGTTTTTTGCCAATGAATAAATAAAATATTACTTATAAATAAATATATTACTTCTTTTCTAAATCACCTTTTTAGAAAAGTCTTGCAAAGCTAGATGGGTCCTGATAGAGTGTTAGTTTAAAAAGTAGATCCTGATGCTGAAATGTTTGACAAACATGGTGCGATCTCCTACTATGCTGCTATTCCTGATAATGAATGTAGATTATGAACTCAACTCACGTCCTGCTACTCACATCCCCTCCAATAAATTGAGACATATGTCCAAGTGAACTTGCATAGGATTGTATAGCATATTAAGCCCAAGGCTCTCAGTTTAGCAGGTTTGTGGATTAGATGATGTTGTGCTTCTCAAGGAAGGCGACACATGAAAAATAATCAGAGTACAGAAATCTCTTTGTTCGGCATGTAAAACAGGTTGCCGTCATGCATGACTACTGCTTAAATCGTATTGTACCTGTTGTGGGGTTGTTTCACAATATAGCATTGTCTGTTTATAGCTGAGCGAAAGAATAAAGCTATTACATTTTTTTAAGCTTGCCAAAATTTCTTCTGCAAGTGAATGGTGAAAATATTTGCTTTGCAATTTCTAGACAGAACCTCACATTAGTGATTGGAGCCGGAGAGAATACTTATTTCTTTGTAGTGTTAATTAATTAATATTAGTACAGGTATTTATATACCGCCTTTCTTGGTCTTTATTCAAGACTTTATTCAAGGCGGTTTACATAGGCAGGCTGATTAAATCCCCGTAGGGATTTTTACAATTGAAAGAAGGTTCTATCTTTCAAGAACCACTACAGTCCAGATGTTTCACTCTGATCTGGTTTCACATTCTGGCCTCCATCCTCCCACGCTCAGAGCAGATGGAATTGCTCGGCTTCAGCTTGTCAGCTGCTTCAAGGTCGCACGGTGCCGGTGGCCTCGAACTGGCGACCTTGTGGATGTTATCTTCAGGCAAATGGAGGCTCAACCCTCTAGACCAGACCTCCTGCCCCTATAGTGTTGGGTATATGTGTAATGTGTAATATGTGTAATGAAACTTGAATGGAGAGTTCTTTAAAGACTTGTTGACTTTAGGTCAGTGATATGAAAATAGTTAAAAAATATATATATATTAAAATATGATTTTTCTTCTAGGCTGGTGGATGACCGATGTGTGGTTCAGCCAGAGGCAGGTGACCTTTGTAACCCTCCTAAGAAATTCAGAGGTAAGCAGCTGGGAGTTTTATATGAGCAAATGCACGATCATATCTCAAACCTTAAAGCATGGTGGGCTGGATCCGTCGTTGTGAGCGGCGTTTGTTGTTCCACCACACTGTGCCTTATCTTGCCATCCAGTCTCTTCAGCAAGTCCTGCCGGGCAGCCTCTTCAGCTGTCCATTGCCCCAGCAGCCTCTGCGCCTGGGTTTCTGGGCAGATGGGGAGCCCAGAGTGACTTGTTGCAGAGACTGGATGGCAAGATAAGACATGACATAGAAATGTGTTGTTCACAGCACGGACGGGTTCTTTTGTTGCTCAGAGGTCCTGCAGTTTGGAGACTGCTGCCTTAAAGCAGTGGTTCCCTGGACGTACCTGGGCCACAGTGACCCCACAGCCTCTTCTTTCTGGCTCAGCTGGGCACTAGGATCTTGGATCTTGCAAAATCTCTCAACACCAGAGATGGCAGCACCCAAATCTAGTGCCTGAGTGAACAGGTAAGAGGGGCCCCTGGGAATATCCTCCAGCACCCCTATGAGTGTGCCAGGATGCTGTAAGGCATAGTGATGCACAGGGAGCTCCGGCCTTAAAGCCGGATCCAGGTTCTGTAGCTTCACACAATAATCACACAGGGCCAGCCTTAGGGCCAGCCTTAGGGCAAGACTGTGAGGAGAGGTTGTTCAGGATTATATCAAGCACTCAAAATGTTGATAAGGCAGTACCATTATTGGATTGGATCCAAGCCCTCTCTTGCACAGGCCTAGAAAGGTTGCTGTGACCCCCCCCCCCCAAATGAGGCTTCATGACTCCATTGGGGTCATGACCCACAGGCTGGAGAACCCACATTAAGGCTTGGTTTGAGCTGTTATTGTACCACATCTTGCTAGGGCCAAAGTCTAGGAGAAAGTCACGTTGACTGCTGTACTCGGGGTGCAGAGCTGCAAAACCAGCAGCTGAATACTCAGAGCTGTGGTTGTCAAGTAAAGCCCATCACTTCTTTGTTTGCCTGTTCCTTTTATTTCAATGGCAGCTGCTTACAGTTGTGTTTCTGTTTCATAACCCCACATGGCATGTTGTTGTGTTGTTCCATTCAACAAAGCTGAACTTGGTTCTTGCTGTGGGCTGCAGGGGAACTTGATCCATGCCAAATTCTGACTCACCTGCCTGTCAGGAACTCTTGGTTTTCAGCAGAGATTTGTTTGTGGAGTTCGAGGGAGGAGAGGAGGGAATCCATTTCTTTTGCTTTCCCTTCCAACCATTTAATCAATATTTGTTAGTGGCAGTGGGGAAGAAATGGGGACAAACTTTGCAGTATGTGTTAGATTTCTGAAAGAGAAATAACAGCTTATATTCCTCATGATGTTTGGGGGGGAACAAACTGAAATAAACCCATGAGAAACTGCTTTTTATATCCTATCTATTAAATGAATGCGTGGTGTCAATCATTATCAATGATTGACAATGATAAAGGAAAATACTATGGCTATTTGCTGGTGTCTCTCTTGTGTCTTTTTCTTTTTTCCAGATCAGTGATTTCCAACATTTTTCATCTCGTAGCGCACCAGCAAGGCACTAATATGGTCAAGGCACACCATTGGTTTTTTGACAATTGTCAAGGCACACTGTGCTGTCACATCCCCCAATGGCCCTACTAATAAATGACCCTTTCCCAAATTCCTATGGCACACCTGGTGACCATTCACGGCACACCAGTGTGCCACAGCACAGTAGTTGAAAATGTCTGTTCTAGATTGTGAGGCCTTTTGAGGCAGGGAATTTTCATTTTCCTTACTCCTTTGTTAGGTGAACTGCTGTGAAATTGCTGCAAACTTTGTCTTGAAAAGTGGTCTAGCAATACTCTTCATAATATTATCATTATTACAGTATTATTATTGTGATTACTGACAGTAACGCTTTAACGTCACAACTTGCTTTGTTTGGAAGGACAGAGCCATTCTTAAGAAAGAACTGGCCTTGCCAGTTAACTAATTGGACAATTAACAGCTGGCCAATTTTGATGCTATTAGGACTGCCATACAATTGGATGTGTATATTTTCCCCCCTTCTCTGCTTACATAAGAATATAAGAAGAGCCCTGCTGGGTCAGGCCAAAAGCCCACCTAGTCCAACTTCCTGCATCTCACTTTGGCCCACCAGATGCCCCAGGGAGCACATAGAACAGCAAGATACCTGCATCCTGTTGCCAATCATCCTTTGCATCTGGCATTCATAGACAGCCTAGCTCTAAAACCAGGAGGTTGCTTGTACCCATCACTGTGAGCTACAGGAAGCTGGACTAGATGGGCCTTTGGCTTGATCCAGCAGGGCTCTTCTCATATTACCCTCCCTTTCACCTTCCCTCTACCTTTTTAAAAGCCAGGGAGCAAAGTTGGGAGATGGAACTGCTGATAAGAGAAGATGAAGGGGAACAGAACAGTTAGCCATGTGCTCTGCACGGAGGGGGAAGAAGAGCACATGGAGGTTGTGTTCTGCGTGTCTCAGGATGATGGGGAGGTGGCCATGGGCTGGCTCAGATGCAGACAGGCCTTGGCCGCACAGAGCAGCATTTCCTTGGCCAGAAAGTCAGTGTGGACTGGAAAGAGTTCAGAAGGTAGAAGGCTGGAGAACAATTGACGTGAAGCGTAGCGCCGCGGACCTTGATGATGTGATGAATAGAAGATCCAGCTAATGGGGGTGCTGTGTGAACTGGGCAGACTTTCATACCCAGATACTGCAGAAAATAAGAAGAGACAAATCTTTTAGCACAGGTTCCTTAAAAACCATGTTGTTTTCTTGTCTTTAGACTGCCTTTTTAAAGTATGTCCTATGAACCGGTACTCGGCACAGAAACAATACTGGAAAGCGAAGCAAGCAAAACAAAGGAACCACACTGAGGCTGCGCTGCTGAAGAAGCTACAGGTAAGAGATTCCCAACCTGATAGTGTATTTGAGTAGGGCCTGGCTTGCGCAATCAAGACGCAACTGGCAGCCGTTACCAGTAGGCCAAGATGACTTGCTCCCAGCTAGTACATCCATTGCTAGGAAATTGCTGGTTCTAGGATGTTTGGGCCAATTCGACAAAAGGGGCCCTATGCTGGGGCAGCAAGCATATCGCCCACTGCTGCAGCCGACACTTCACTTGTCAGGAGGTCGGCATGGTGAGTGGAGCATCTCTGCTTGTTGGCCCTCTTGCCCAACCCGTGTCTGTGTGGCCCAAAACCGGCCTTCCAGAAGCATTTGGCTGTGACATCATCACGTCACCGCCACCTACTTCTGGGAAGTGCCGTGCTTTGCGGCAGGTGCCATCGGTCGTGAGTGTGCCTGCCACTCGTTTGGGCCAACAGGGGGAGCCGTGGTGAAGGTCCCCCCCCTCATGACAAACATGTTACAGAAGCCTCGCAGCTTCTAAGGCTCTGTGCTGGGGAATTGCAAGTTCTGATTGCTCAAACCACAGACTCCTGTTTCTGGGATAATATGATGTTCTCCCCTCACAACTTTCGAGAGGAAAGTTGGAAATGAAACATCAGGGGGGTGGAGAAAAAGCTTGAAAATGCCTCCCCAAACGGATTCACTCCAAATCACCTCCTTCTTTTACTCCCTGGAAGTGCCCATGGGGGCTTCGTTGCATGTGCTAGTATGTCATGCGTAGTTTCATCCTAAGCGTTTTGGAGGCTGAACCTTGACGGGACTCTCTTCGAGCTGACAAATGATGATTCTCTTGCAGCACGCAGCCGAGCTGGAACAAAAGCAAAATGAAAGTGAGAACCGGAAGTTACTGGGTGAAATTGTCAAGTACAGCAATGTCATACAGGTGAGCCTATGAGAGCTGAGTCTTTTGAAGGTTGTGTGTATTATGAGCCACTGTGAGTGTGTGTGTTTTGGTGTGGAGTAGCAGTATGTAAGTTAAAATGTCCTCTAAAATTGTAAGGAACACAAGTGTTCCATGATGGAACACTGTCTGGAAAGTGAAGTTGTATCTTTTATCATCATCATCGTTTTCCGGTTCTGTTCCAGGCCCAATTCAAGGTGCTAGTTTTGACTTTTAAAGCCCTTTACGGCTCAGGTCCGGGGTATTTGAGGGACCGCCTCCTTCCCTATAATCCGGCCCGTGCTCTTAGATCTTCTGGGGGGGGCCCTTTGACTGTGCTGCCACTAAGAGATGTGAGAGGGGTAATAAACTTGGGTAATAAAAGAGAGACACGGCCATTTCTGCAGACGTGTTTACAGCCGACCACAGGAGGCACCCCAAATGAAGGGTTTCCTGCTCCGCCATTAATTAAAGGCAGGCTTCCGCTGGAACAGAAACGATTATCCTCGTTTGAAAATAGACGAGACTGAGCTCAAACGTCCCTGGACATGCCACCGACAGCAACCAGCATGGGCCGGGACAGCAATCTGCAACCTTTTTCATCTCACGGCACAGTAACAATAACACGGCACAGTAACGGGGTATTTGAGGGACTGCCTCCTTCCCTACAATCCTGCCCGTGCTCTTAGATCATCTGGGGGGCCCTTTTGACTGTGCCGCCACTAAGAGATGTGAGAGGGGCGGCGGCCAGGAAGAGGGCCTTCTCGGTGGTGGCCCCCGAACTGTGGAATACCCTCCCCTTAGAACTGAGAACTGCTCCCTCGTTGCTAACTTTTCGGTGTGGACTGAAGACCTTTTTATTTCAAAAAGCTTTTAATTGTTGACAGGCTGGCTGGCGTTCTTGCTTTTTGATATGAAAATCCACGGGGCTTGTTTTGCTTTTAGCTTTTTAATCATTGTAAATTGTTTTTAACTGTTTTTCATGTTGTATTTTTAATTGTTTGTTAGCCGCCTTGTGTGCCCGTTGGGTAAAAAGGCGGGGTACAAATTAACAAAATAATAATAATAATAATTTTATATATTGCTTTTCAACAACAACAACAAAAAGTTCACAAAGCAATCAAACAGCTCCCTGTCCCCAAAGGGCTTGCAGTTCAAAAGATGCTGAAGAAACACCAGCAAACAGCCACTAGAAAAGACACTGTGCTGGGCTGAAGAGAAACAATTACTCTCCGAAATCCAGGACAGATTTTATTATATGTGAAATCAGTAAACATGCACTCTGATTATGTGACTTAGAGGCAAAGATGGATGAGATTGTTGGATTCTTTCTTACTGTGTGTGTACGAGTACATATGTGTTTGTTTCGTTATTGACAGTTACTCCACATAAAAAGCAACAAATACCTTACAGTCAACAAGAGGTTGCCAGCCCTGCTGGAGAAGAATGCGATGCGGGTCTCTCTGGATGCAGCTGGGAACGAGGGCTCCTGGTTTTACATCCAGCCCTTTTGGAAACTGAGGAGTGAAGGCGATAATGTAAGTGGACGAAAAATAAAACACTACTGTGAGAAAGAGAAAGGGAGAGGGCCAATTTTTGGTGGGTCATGAATAGCTGAAACATTAAAAAAATAAAATAAAAACTTGGCAAGCACCCTTGCCTGATTTGCAGAAGAAAATCATTAGCTGGAATGCTAACCTTGGTATGAGGTAATCTTCATACCCTCAATTTAAAATGTCACATTTTCTGATTTTCTCTAGTAATTGGCTGCCATAGATCACATGTGAACCCAGTTTCAGCAAATCTTGCTTTCCAGTTCAGACTTCCGGGTACCCTGGAATGACTGTACAGTTTGGGGAAACAATCCTTGAACTCCATTTCTTGAGAAAGTCTGGCAAATGTCTACACATACATCATACACGGAAGGTCTCTAGAGGCCTTGGGAGCACAAGACCCCAATTATTCTAACGAATAATTAATGACTTAATGTTTAAAAAATAACATTTCTTTCTAGATTGCTTTTTTTGTCTAGTGGGTCATGACAGATTGTTGTTCTTAAAAGTGGGTCCTGGTACTAAAAGGTTTGGGAAACATTGCTCTCTATATATGGTACAGGTGGAACCTGGTATCCGTGGGGAATCTGTTCTCAGACCCCCATGGTTGCAGAAATTCATGGATAATCAAATCTGCGATTTTCAGCCCTGTAAGCCCTCTGAAGGGGACCGCAGTTCTAGTAGCCCACAGACAGCTTTCTGAAGCCCTCAGAAGCACTCGTGTCTGCCCACTGTGGGCTTCAGAATGGTTGTTTCTGGCCAAAAAACACTATTTCTGGTTTCTCAGGAAACATGCTGCTTCCGTGGGCTTCAGAAAGCCCTCTGGAAGCAACTGGAGCACAGCTCTGGTCGCCTCAGGTGGACTCAGTTGGGGCCAAGACTGGCTCAATGTGGGCCATTGACTGGCTCAAACTGGCTCCGCGTATACGGAAGCCCCACCTGTATATGTAGATGGCAGCTGGTGATTCAGCCTGGGGTTGCTAGTTGCACAGGGTATCTTATTTCACTAACAATTTTTTAATGCTTCCATTTTTACAACAACAACAACAACAACAACAACAAACCTTTATTAGGCATATAGTTTTACAACTAATATCTCCAGACAGTCATGTATGAAGGTATATGTTAAAAGAGAGATAAAAATAAGGGTTAAAACACAACAGATTACTTACAGAGTTGCTCCAAGTTGCTTAGAACCAGCAGCTTAGCCCGCTTCAAGTTGCTCAAATATAAAAATTTAGCAACTGGAAGGGTCACTAATTCAGATTCACCCGCCAGCAGAAGTTGTAAAAAGGTGTTCTCAGAGAGACCTTTTTTGGTTCTTGACAATGAAGGGAGATAATGGTCTCTGAGCACTTGATTGAAAGCACAGTGCAGAACAATGTGTGGAAGAGAGTCTGCCTCTCTGAGGCCATAATTGCAAAATCGTTCTTCCTTCGGGGCATTTCTAAACCTACCAGGTAGGTCTTTAGAAGGCAACACGTTGCAACGGGCTAATGTAAAAGCCCTCCTTGCAAAGGGGCACTCTAAGAAGGTCAGGTACTTTGGTTGTTGACCAAAAGTATTGTTAAGATGCAAATTTAGGGGCGAACATTTTTTTGTGCTGCAGCCAAAATCTCTTGCCTTTCTATGTCGGTTAGTCTTGTTGTCAAGAGCCTAATAGAAACCTCGCTTCCATTTTTACTTTCAGTGCAGTCTGAGTTACTGATTCGGTTCTGCAGGTTTGTTATGTGTGAAGCATTATCTGGTCTCACATGTGTGTCACCTTTCTGTGGAGCATGGCATGCAAGGACATAGTCGCCTTAAGTCACAGGGAGGTGGTGTTCTTATGGTAGTTGTGGTTTTTAAAACAAACTCGCTGTGTATGGATATGTGTGTCATGCATATGGCGATTATGTGCTTAATCATTCATATTATTTGTGTGTGTGTGTGTGTGTGTGTGTGTGTGTGTGTGTGTGTGTGTGTGTGTGTGTGTGAAGACAGATGCTGAAAAAATAATGAACTCTGTCCTTTAGTTTTGGCTAAGCATTGGGTCAAATATTGTCAGAGTATTCACAACACTGATGACTCAATCCTATGCATGTCAGGGATGTGCAATGGGTGGGGGGGCAGGTGAGGCACAGCCTCCCCACCGGAGTCTTCAAAGAGTGCTCTGCACGTGGGTTGTAAGTGCTTGAGCACCTTGCACGGTGGCGGTGCTTTTTGAAGGACTTTAATGGGGGGGGGCTCGGCCTCACCTTCCTCCCCACCCACCACACATCTCTAATGCATGTATACTCTGAAGTAAGTCCTGTTGAGTTGAATGGGATATATACTTGTGTACAGATCTATCTATCTAAGTTGAGGGCAAGTTTTAAACCAAAAAATCACAGAATTTGCCATCATCCATGGTCAAGTCGAGGGTAAAACGTGAGGGGCGTGTGAAACTCTTTGAAAATGGCTGACCAGTCATTGTTCTGAGGCAGCTGCAGAACACCAGATAGGAATAAAAAATGGCAGCTGTTTTGTCTTCTTCTCCACACAGGACGAGAGGCAAAGGGGCTCATGAGAGTTGTAGGCTTTGTTAGGAGTTTTGGTTTGTGGCAACCTTCAGTCTCGAAAGACTATGGTATAAGCCTACAGCACCCGGTTTTCCCAGGCGGTCTCCCATCCAAGTACTAACCAGGCCTGGCCCTGCTTAGCTTCCAAGATCAGACGTACAGCACAGCACTTCCATAGTAGCAGTTCCTCACATCGCAGCACTTCCTCACAAAGATTACGATTCCCACAACCTCCTTTACGCTGTTTGGAAAAGAAGCTAAAATGGCTATCATTTTTTGTTTTTGTTTTTGTTGCTGCCTCAAAACAAGTAAAATGGCTCAGTTTCCCCCCCCCCCCACTCCTTGTGTCCTGCTTCTCAGCCTATTTCTCCCCTCCCCTCCCCCCACCTCATCAAACAAAAGTGTTTTTGGCCATACTGACCCAAGTGTGTGAACCCATTTTTTCAGGGTCAATGTTAAAGTTTAACTTTTTTCAGTGTATACACTATACACAGTACCCCCAGGTACGTACATCGGATTGCAACCTGAAATTAACAGCACCAACATCATAGAGAAAATTATACCAGTGTTCTCAAGGTTTGTCCTCCACCATACCACTTCACACAGTCCACCTATTCAAAGTACCACCAGAAGTAACTGGTGATGACATCATCACCAGTTACTTTTGAGTTGGGAGGCCAGTTGCAACAGAACAAACACCAGTAGGAGGCTCAGGGTGGATGGCTTTACTGAGCATGGAAAAGCATGCTTTGGAGCTCTACCTGCTGAGCTGAGCCTGCTACCACTATTGCGTCATGTTCCTGGTCTTCCTGCTGGGCAGTACCCATACCACTGGTTGAAAAACACTGAATTATACCAATGGCAAAAATCACAGCCTTCTAGAATTGCCATCAGGCACCTGCTCCCTGGCAGTGAGACCAAGAATTGTTGGCAACCTTCAGTCTCGAAAGACTATGGTATAAGCCTACGGCACCCGGCATTCCCAGGCAGTCTCCCATCCAAGTACTAACCAGGCCTGACCCTGCTTAGCTTCCGAGATCAGACAAGATCGGGCATGTGCAGAATGCAACACAACAAACAATGGTAGGAGACTTGGCTTGTCAGGCAGAGCTCTAAAGCATGCTTTTCCCACTCAGAAAAGCCCTCCCATCAATCCTGAGCCTTTTACTGCTTTTAGTCTTGTCATATCTGGGCTTCCCAACCCAGAAGTAACTGGCAATGATGTCATCACCAGTGGTACAATGATGGTTCCAGTGGTACTTTGAATAGGTTAGCAATGTGAAGTGGTTGAGTAGAGAACAAACATTGAGAAACACTGTTCTAGAAGACTCCAGTCCCTCTCAGAAACTTTACAGCAGTGTTCCTTAAATGGTGGGTTGGGACCTCCTAGGTAGGTCTTGAGCCAATTTCGGTTGAGTCCCCATTCATTTCAATGTGCATTTTTTTTAGTGTATTAGACTTAATGCTGCCATGGTATGTGACTGCATTTGGGGAAATGTACTTTTAAAATGCTGCTATGTATATGCTTTTAAAAATGATAGTCAGTGGGGCTTATACCCTGCTAAGTGTGGATAGGATTGCAGCCTTTGGGAAGTTTGGACTCAAGCTCCACTCTAGTCACGCCTCTGTCAGCTAACCTCAGAAAGTGAAGTGTAAGTGGAAATTTACATTTCAAGAAAATTTTTGACAATATTTGACCACAGTCAGGCTATTGACAGTCAACTGATCAGCACCCCAATGCTTGCTTTACTGAAGAATGAATTTTGCTGAATTTAGGTGAATGCCTTAAGCAAAGCAGGAACCAAATCTGTGCATGTATTTTGAAGAAAGCATGGGTTATGTCCTTTGTGCACCATTTTTTTTTAGTCACATTGTGGTTCTGGCTTGTGTATGGGGAACTGCTACACATTCTGGAATATGCACTGACTGGCTCCAAACATTACTTGCACTTGTAATTCTGTTGAATCTCACAAAATCTTGCTCTGCTATGTCTTAACATGTTTCCTTTTTTCTTCCTTTCGATGACTTCATGTAACACTAATGATCTCCATCTTTTCGATGAGAGTTAATGTTTCTGGAACTAGTTCTTCCTTGTTACCACCAGCAAACAGGTTTAGCTGCTAGTGGAAAAACACCCACAACTGTTTTCAATAGGTGTGACATGAGAGGTAGTTCAGCAGAAATTCTGAGTCAAATGTCACCAGATTTCATGGCTTTCTGTTCAGATTGTTAAGCTTAAGGAACTAAATACTTACCCATGCACAGGCCATCGAAGAAAGGAAAAAAAAAATCAGGAACTTCATCAGCATGTTGGCCTTCATGTTCCAGAGGTTTTTGAATTCCTGGGACCTATTTAGAATTGGAAGTGAAAATTTCCTGTTATCTGTTGTACTATGAACTGGGTCTCTTTTAAAAAATGGAAGAAAAACAACGGAAACCCAGATATTGCCACTGTGAAAGAATGCACAGCTTTTCTGTTTTATAACCCCCTATGACTGAATTGCCGTATTCTTCTGTTCTCCAGATTGTTGTAGGGGACAAAGTTGTGCTCATGCCAGTCAATGCAGGGCAGCCTCTTCACGCCAGCAACATAGAACTCTTGGACAACCCAGGGTGCAAAGAGGTGAGTTGGACAAGCACAGATGCATTGGTGTGTTGTCTTCTCATAGGGCTGCGCTTGGGGGTCAGTAGCATGCTGAGGGAATGCAAAGGTGGCTTCAGAAGAGTCAGGTAACAACTAAGGTGCAAGGCCACACTGTGAGATAGGTGTAGGTGAGATCAAGGAACTGGAGGTCAAAGTCCAAGCAGGCCACACGTGCAGAAGGAAACACTGGCTCACGGACGAAAGACCTGGCTTATATAGCTGAACTTGGCAGCATGATTTCCAAGCACACAAGAGCATAAGAAGAGCCCTGCTGGATCAGGCCAAAGGCCCACTTAGTCCAACTTCCTATATCTCTCAGTGGCCCACCAGATGCCTCATGGAGCACATAGGGCAACAAGAGACCTGCATCTTGTCGCCCTCCGCTCTGCATTCTGAGGTAGTCCACTTCTAAAACCAGGAGGCTGCACATACCCAATCATGGCTTGTAACCTGTGATGGACTTTTTCTCCATCAATCTGCTCAATCCCATTTGAAAGGCATCCAGGCGAGGTGCCATCTCCGCATCTTGTGTAAAGAAGTTTCAAAGGTTAATCACTGGGTAAATGTCTGTTCTAACCCATCAGTCAATTTTAGTGGATGTCCCCTGGTTCTGGTGTTGTGCAAGAGGGAAAAGAACATCCCTCTATCTATCCCATGGTATCTGTTTGCCAGTCCCTTACTAGTTGTTCTGTTGATATACTTGATCTTTAAAACAGGAAACTAGCCAATGGCATTCTGAGCATGGAAGTCAAATTTATGAAAGAGGGCTATCTTCAAAAATGATCCCTCTATGTTAAGTTTTCCCTTTCTCCTGCATTCAGGGCAGTGTAAACAGGTTAATATTGGGACTTGGAATAAGTTGCATTAAACTTTACAGAAGGGGAGAGGCAGAATCTGTCTCTGAGAAGCTGGTTTTGGTGGCCAGCCCTGTGCTTTTTGCAACCTCTAGTTTGACCTGGAAACAACAACTGATGGAAGTTTTTCTTGGCTAGCTGGTCAGGACAGGTGTGTCGGGGCTTCTGGGTCTTTCCGCTGCGGAAGTGGGACTGGAGGTGTCTGTGATGGGTTTGGAAAACTGCACTGGTACTCCTTGCTACTACCTGAAGCCACCACATGGTGGACCTTCATGGTGGAAGCCACAAGGAAGTTAGCGATTTCTGCTATCCAACTTACATCTGAGCTCTGGAAGTCTGGGGAAAGTTTATGAGTGATCACAGGGAGCAGATGTTGTGGTTGCCATTTCCTCACAACACTGCATTTTGTTGTAGGAAGACTGCAGTAGATATGTGGCAAGACGAAGGAGTGGTGTGCATGTATTTAAGGGGTGGCAACATCCCTCTGCTGTAACTCTGTGGACACCAGAGCAACGCTGCTGGGTCAGACCAAAGGCCTGTCCAGTCCAGCGTTCGGTTCCCAAGAGAGGTCTCCAGGATGCCTCCGGAGCGCACAAGCAGGGCATGGAGGTGACAGCCTTCTCCTGTTGTTTATTCCCAGCCCTCTTATTTAGAAGTAGACTGCTTCGAAGCCTGGAGGTTCCTTTTAGCTTCCTGGTAGACATATTTCTTCCTTCCCTTCATACCCACCTTTCTTTCCTCATAGAACTCTCACCTCCAGGCACTGCTTGGGCTGAGACCTGCCTAGCACAGGGCTTGACAAATCTGCTTTGGCTCTCAGAGAATTTTCCAACTTTCAGAGTTTGATGTTTTAACACCAGCAATCTTCAGGGGTTTTTTGGGGCTTGGGGTGGGGGTGGGGAGTACTTCAGTTGAGCTCTGGAATATTTAGTGAAACACATTCTTGTTCCCCATTGATAAGTGACTCTGCGGGAACAGACCGTGCAATTAACAAGGATTGACTGTAGTAATGGGTCTGTCCCTGAGCAGATGCACAGTTGTTTCCCTTATGCTGGCCAATCACATTTTCTTCCCACCAACTGGAGGAAAGTTAATGAGAAATTAAGGAAATGGTCAACTCTCAACTATCTTTCTAGTACCTTTCGCCACCGAGTGTGTAGCCATAGCAGACAGAGCCTGTTGGTGGTGGAGCGAGTGGCAGCTGCATTTGCAGTCTTGGCCCATTCACCAGCCAGAGCTGCCCATGCTGCCTGCTCTGTGTTCTGCCTTTCCTGGCTTGCTGCTTGTCTTCCCATTCGTGGAGTCTTTTCTACCAAAAAAAAACCCCAGGTTTTATTTCTTGGGAAAGAAAAGTGGCCTTTCCCTAGACCAGTGGTTCCCTAACTTACTTGGGTTGCAACACCCCTGCAGCTTCTTCTTCCCAGCTCTTCTGGATGTCACAAACTTGTATCTCATGAGATCTTGCAAGATCCAAGGTGGTGGTATCCAAATCTTATGAGATTTTGTTAGATCCAGTGTGGGAGAACAGGTAGGAGGGGGCACTGGGGACATCCCTTTGCACCCTTGGAAGTGTGCCATGACACCCTAAGGTGTTGTGATGCATACTTTTGGAACCCCTGCCCTATACGATGATAGTCATTGTGCCAATGTAGTGCCCTGCATTTGTCAAGCCCTGCCAATGTTGGCAACGTTACTTCATCATGCGCCTTGAGAATCTGCCCTGGGACCATCCACATCTCCTTCATTAGCTTGTCTAATCCTTAAAAAAAACAAATATTATTAAAGTGGTCTAGGCTAGAGGCAACCCTCACATCTTTTAATCCTATTGACTGTAGAAGTGACTCCTCGGCTAGACGTTTTTATTTTGTGTCTGAATCTGCCAGGTGTCATGTGCGTCCCAGAAATTTGGTTGGTGGTGAATATTGCTCAGATGGGTATAGCAACCAACAGCTGAAATAAGAAATGTTGGCAAGCAAGTCCCTTGGCAGATTGTGACCGTCCGAAAACATTGCTCTGTGATTATTCTGCAACATAAAATACTAATTGTGTCCATTTGACTCCAGGTAAATGCTGTCAATTGTGATACCAGCTGGAAAATAACCTTATTCATGAAATACAGTTGCTACAGGGAAGATGTGCTGAAAGGTGTAAGTACAAATGACAGAATATTTAACTTTTGGGGGGGAAAAGCTTCATTTCCAATTATTTGTAATTTTTTTTTTGCTTGAGAAAAATCATGAGTCATGTTGCTTTGGCATTGACTTTAGATGTAACAAAACCCCAGCTATCAATATCATGATCTCACTCTGTTCAGCCATCATGACGATTTCTTTGCAAAGAATGTATCCAAGTGGAGTCCAAAACTGAATTCACCACTCTCAAGAAGAGTGAGTCAGGAGACCTTGGCTTAAGATCCATCAGGAAAACATTTAGGCTTTCCTGACATTTATAGAGATCTGCTTCTGGCAGAGAAATATACTGGCTATAATAGGACTATAATAATAATAATAATAACTCGGTATTTATATACCAACTTTCTGGTCATCGGATTACTCCTCTGACTTTATTCAAGGCAATTTACATAGGCAGGCATTTCTAAATCCCTCAAGGGGATTTTTACAATCATAGAGGTTCTCTCTTTCAAGAACCAACAACATTTCAGAATGGATCTTCCTGGCTTGGTCTCACTTCTGGCCTCCAGTTCTCCCATGCAGGCTGGCAAGCAGCTCCATCTCTCACATGGAGGGCAGCCAAGACACTTCTTGCTCACACCAATAGCAGGTGGAATCGCTCAGCTGGGCTTGTCAGCTGCTTCAAGGTCTCGCCATTCTCAGCCGTTCAGGGAGCTGCCGGTGTCCTCGAACTGGTGTCCTTCTGATGTTATCTTTGGGCTAACGGAGGCTCTACCCTTTGATTTGTGTATCCAGGGAGATGTTGTCAGATTGTTCCATGCCGAACAGGAGAAGTTTCTGACCTGCGATGAGTATCAGAAGAAGCAGCACATCTTCCTTCGTACAACGCTGCGTCAGTCGGCCACTTCTGCGACGAGCTCTAAAGCCCTGTGGGAAATAGAGGTACTTGAGGGGGCTGATTCTGGTGTGGTTTTCTTCAGCGTGGATGAAGAGGCCTCACATTGTTTAGAGAGGAATGAGTGAGCTGCAAAACAGGACTTCTCTGGGTCTTCTATGAATTCATGAGGTGGCCCTGGGCAAGCGACTATTCGCTTCAGCTGCCCAACTACAATATGGTGATAGGAATACTTACAGTGCAAGGCTATGCAATTCTACACAGAAGTAAGCCCCATGGAGTTCAGTAGGTCTTACTCCCATGTAAGTGTTTAGAGCAGAGGTTCCCAAAGTGGGCCTTAGGGACATCACAGGATGTCTCTGGTGGCTCCTCCTACTCATTCGCCCAGGCACTGCCGTCTTGGATCTTACAAAATCTCATGAGATCCAAGATTGTGCCTCCCAAATCATAAGAACATAAGAACAGCCCCACTGGATCAGGCCATAGGCCCATCTAGTCCAGCTTCCTGTATCTCACAGCGGCCCACCAAATGCCTCAGGAAGCAGACAAGCCAACAGGATACCTGCATCCTGGTGCCCTCCCTTGCACCTGGGATTCTGAAGGCGCAATCCTAACCCCTTATGTCAGTGCTTTCCAGCACTGACATAAGAGCAATGCAGCTCTGAGGTAAGGGAACAAACATTCCCTTACTTTGAGGAGGCCTCCATGAGTGACACCCAACTGCAGGATGCAGCACATGTCCCATTGGCACCGCTATGGCAGTGGTGGAAATGCCCCAGGGAGCACACCAGAACAAGAGACCTCATCCTGGTGCCCTCCCTTGCATCTGACATAGCCCATTTCTAAAATCAGGAGGTTGCGCATACACATCATGGCTTGCAACCCGTAATGGATTTTTCCTCCAGAAACTTGTCCAATCCCCTTTTAAAGGCTTCCAGGCCAGACACCATCACCACATCCTGTGGCAAGGAGTTCCACAGACCAAACACACGCTGAGAAAAGAAATATTTTCTTTTGTCCTAACTCTCCCAACACTCAGTTTTAGTGGATGTCCCCTGGTTCTGGTGTTATGTGAGAGTGTAAAGAGCATCTCCCTATCCACTCTGTCCATCCCCTGCATAATTTTGTATGTCTCAATCATGTCCCCCCTCAGGCGTCTCTTTTCTAGGCTGAAGAGGCCCAAACGCCGTAGCCTTTCCTCATAAGGAAGGTGCTCCAGCCCAGTAATCATCTTAGTCGCTCTCTCCTGCACCTTTTCCATTTCCACTATGTCTTTTTTGAGATGCGGCGACCAGAACTGGACACAATACTCCAGGTGTGGCCTTACCATAGATTTGTACAATGGCATTATAATATTAGCCTTCATTTTCATCCTTCATCTTGGAATCCTTCATCTTGGAAAATCCTTCATCTTGCAATGCATGAAATCTCATTGGGCGCCACCACCTCAGATCTCACAACATCTTGTGAGATTTGGGTGCTGCCTTCTTAGATCTTGTGAGATTTTGTGAGATCCAAGGTGGCAGCACCTGGGTGAGCCGGGTAGAAGAGACTGTGGGGGTGCCATGAACCTGGCAAGCTTGGTTTGGAGGATTCCAGCCTTACTTGCCTTGCAAGGTTCTTGTAAGGACATAAGAGCCCTGCTGGATCAGGGCAAAGGCCCATCTAGTTCATCTTCCTGCATCTCATGTGGCCCACCAGATGCCTCAGGGAGCACACAAGACAAGACATCTGCATCCCTTGCACCTGGCATTCTGAGGTAGCATTCTGGCATCTGTTTACCCGCACACCTCTCAATGAAGACTGTAACAATGTTGAAATAATACAGGCAAAGCTCCTTGTACATTCAAATAGTGCTTTGCAAATGTACATTTAGCTCCTTAAGGGTTGTGTTCAGTGCTCCATGTATTAAGCTGCTTTCTCACTTCCGTGTGAGGATGGTGACTTGCGTCTAAACAAATAATGTGCACCTACATGTTATTCCCACAGGTGGTGCATCACGATCCATGCCGTGGGGGTGCTGGGCAATGGAACAGTCTATTCAGATTTAAACATCTAGCAACGGGAAACTACCTGGCAGCAGAGGTAAGGACAATCGTCGGTGTGATCACAGTTGAGAATGAATCTCAGCAGTGAATCGATGAGAACAGATCCCCTGCTTGGTGGAATTTTTAGATGGCTTGTGTGTTCATATCAAGGGCTGTCCATCTGTTCTGGGCCAAGGACTGCCTCACCGCTCTCAGGGAGTTTCTCTGGTCTGTTTTCCGCTGGTCTGATCCATGTGAGTGACTGCTCATGCAAACTGCATGATTTGGTGGCTGATAAGCGCATTTGGTCCTACTTCCGGGGCATCCATGCTTCCTTGAATTGCCCTTTGGTGTGATTGTGGAAAATATGCACCTGCCCTGCTTGTTCCCCTGGGAACGTTAAAATTCCCAGTGACTTTTTTTATTCACCTGACCGGATCCTGTGCATGGTGCAAATAATGTTTCTGAGTGCAGTGAGTGTGTCTTGCAGAACATATAGGAAGAGGCTACAGCATATGGTTCTGTGTGCCTTGCTGCTAATGTGAGAATTTCGTAACATTTTGGTAGAGCTTTTGTTCGCACATGTAGCTATCTAGTATTTAAAAGGTTGTTTTGCTGTTGGAGCCTTTGGTCTGAGCCAGCAGGGCTTTTGAACATTCTTACAGGACAGGATAGTATTGCAGAAATAGAGACTGACAACGCAAACACCAAGGCACAGCCTGAGACAAGAACCTTTCTTTTTCTCTTAAGGTTAGACCTTGAATTGTAGCAGAGCAGGAGAAAAGAGCAGAAAATATCAGATGGTACAGAACAGCTGGTGCACAAGGTTAAAACTGCAGGCTGAGGCTGAAAGGGGAAGTAATTGCAGCCGATAAAATCACTCGTGAAGTGTAGAAACGGAATTGAGAGCGTTCCTTTTGCCGGTTCACTGACTACTTAAACCAGAGAGGTTACCGGATGAAATAAGTACACAGCAGATTCTTTTCTTATATAATCGTATGAAGTTGCCTTGTCCTAAGTGAAAGCTTTTGGACCATCTATCCCAGGGTGTTAGGAAAAGATATTTCATTGCTCTGAGGGTGAGGTTACAGGATCTTAAATCCCAAAGCCTGGAAAAAGGGGCAGGACCGAGAAGACTGGGGGGAAAATGAAGTACAAAGTAGTGGTGAAGGGCAGGAAGGAAAAACTTCAAAAATACGTTGGATGCAGACACGTTTATTGGAGAACACGGTTGCCCAAAATATTTCAGTGTCTTGCTTTCTTCAAGGGCCAAATATTTCTTCCTGTTTCAGTCATTACGGTTATGAACTCTGAGCTTGACAAATATGGCATTTTTCCTTTGTAATACCTAATGGCAAGTATATCGTGTAGGCAAAGTATATTGTGTTGCTGCCACCTTCCTCTCCCCCCCGCAAAAGGCAGGTTGTGGAAGATGCTGGGATGCAACTCATGGAACATGTGACATGTGCATGAAGGCCTGGAGGGGATCCTTTAGCTTGCACACTGGTTCATTTTGAGGTCACAAGGGAAAAGAGCAAAACACAGTGGGCCCTCTTTATCCATGGGCTTGGCATTCATGGATTTCAGTGTCCGTGGACACCAGTTGGCAACTTTGGCAACTTCCAGTTGTGTCCAAAGATCTTCTGAGTCCCTCCAGCCACAAATGTTGTTATCCATGGAATTTGATATCTGCAGGGAGTTCTGGAATGGGATCCCCTGTGGCTTCTGAAGATCCACTGTAGTACAAGTAATATACCCGCAGATAAGTAGTCAAAAACAATGCTTATAATAAAGTGTTTAGGACACAATCCAGCCAAAGTTAAGCATTTTTTAAAATTAGTTTCAGTAGAAGAGTTCAGCCCTTTATGGAGGTTGAGAGGTGGGATTAAAGAATCTCCTAAACAAATGGATAATAAATAGAAATTGCTTGAATTCCCCTTCTTTTTTGACTCAGTCCTGGTCTCACCCCTTTCAACATGTATTTCCTTGAGTTATTGGAAATTTGAATGCACTGTCTTTGCATTATCCTTCACAATGGTATTTGTATATTCTAATTACCTGCAACCAGGCGTGCAAGCACTTTTACCTACTGCAGCTAAATTTTAAACAATCGGAGCAGAGTGGCTGCTTATCTGCTGTCTTGCAGCTGAGAAAGATTAGGCTGTGGTGTGGATTATCAATAATGTCACACACATGGCCACTGTTTGTTTTTTGTTCAGGCCTTTCCGATAAAGGCACTTGCAGCAGAGAATCAACCACGGCGTGAATGGCAATAATTCACGGGGTTGGCAACTGTAATCTGTGGCCATTTTGATTTTTTTTGTATTTTTGCCAGAACCGGCTCTCTTTGGAGGCAACCTGGGGCTTGCAGATGAGACTGAAGAAACATCTTCTTTGCCCTGATAGATGTTTCTCCTTGCAACAAAAGCCGTTGTATCTTTCAGTAAGACCTCGTATCTAGACCACCCTGGCTACATGGGGGAAGTGAAAAGGGGCTTCCTTTGTTTTGGTTAAACCTCTCAGGTGGTTCTCCTTGCCAAGATAAAGAGTCTTTCCTCTCCTTAAAGGGAGCCTTTGACCTTCCTGGGTAAACAAAGACAAGGCTTTCTAAAGACCTCGCTACTAAATGTGTTGTACAGAGGCTTTGGTATCTGGAGGGGATCCATTCCAGGACCCCCTGTAGATTCTGATTTCGACGGATAATCAAATCAGCGGAGTGTCCTTGCTGGCAAACTGGAAGTGCCTTTTAGAACCCAATCTTATCCAACTTTCCAGTGCAGATGTAGCCCTGCCAACAGGGTGTGTGCTGCATCCTGTATTTGTTCCCTTACCTCAGTGCTGTATTGTGGCTTCATTGGTGCTGGAAAGTTGGATAGGACTGGGGTCATAGAAGCCTCCAGGAGGCCTTCGGAGTCACAGGAAGATTCAGGAGGACTTCTTAGTCACGGGAAGACTGCGCGCAACCTCCTTACACTTCAGAAGACCTCTTGCATATGACTGGAAGGCACTTATGTTGAGTCTGGGGGCTTCTCTGAGGCTCTCCAGCGCAGGCTTGGGTTCCATGTTGAGTCAAATCAGTTGTGGAAATTACGGCACAATACTAAGGATCACTGGTGCTGGTGCAGTGGCCTCTATACCAGAGCTAGGTGTCAAAATGCAGTAAAGCACTTTGTGACAACTCAGGAGTACACCCTGCTGGTGGAAAGTCCTGCACCATCCCGCTGGCACTGAATATGGTCACTGGCACTGATAAGTACAGTGATGAATGCCACAGGCTTGGGAGGAGGGTGGAATGGAGGTGGAGGGGGGTGTAATGGGGAAGGGGAGGGCAGGATCAGATCAGACCCAGAAAGGGGGCAGGGTCAGTGGAGGAGGGCCCCCCATATCCTTACCCCATTTCCAGGCCTGGAAGCCCTACCCGGTGCAGATCTGAGTAGCCCCATTGGGTAGGCTGGAGCTTGACAAGGGATAAAGGAACAAATCTTCCCTTACTCCAAGGAGACTTCCAGTCTGCTCATTCCCAGCGCTGGGTACGGTGAGGGTTGTGCGGCCCCACTGGGCCAGCACTGGACAGAATTGGGCTGCCCATCAAATATATGCATATTTTCTTTATTTACAGTATATTGTAGAATTTTTAATGTACAACTGCAGAGTTTTAATTAGCACATCACGCACTCTATCTGACACGGTCCTGCATGCCCCCTGTCCACTCTTGGGGATGCCCCCACTTCCGACTCAGTCGCGGCAGAGCCCTGTGTGTTCAGCCCCATCAGCGTTTAGATGCTTCCCTCGGGTGTCCATGCAGCTGTGTCTTTCTCAGGCCCAAACCTAATCTCATTTCTCTAATCGCGAGGATAAAAGCTTCTTTGAACTCAATGACAGTTTTATGGATTGTAGTCGGCTAAAACACACACGAGCTGCAGCTGGAGTGATATATCTCCTTATTTACTTCTCTGGAAGAACATGCACCGTAATTCTGTGCTGTTTTCAAAGCAGTATTTGGAACTCGTATATGAGGCCTTAGATTCTGATTTGCCACAGTACATTTTGTCCTCTGTTTAACCTCACTTGACCTGCTGCACTGTTGTGTGTGTGTTTGCTCAGAAGTTAAAGTGCCTTGGAGTTCTGTAGGGGCTGATTCCCAAGTTAAGACTGCACAGGATTGCAACCCGATCATTGAGCTTTGCTTCTCTGGTTCAGCATGCAGACTTTCCATTCTACCTGGCAAATGTCAAAACTTGTTACTTTGTTCATCAGAAGAACTTATTCCAGAAATACCTTGATTTATGTCCACTTGACTTTCATTAACTCTTTCAACCGTCTTCAGTTATGACCACATTTCAGATTTTGTCCGTGTGCTTTCCTCTTTCATTTGATTTCATCCACCCTTCCATGGCATTCATCAATGTTCTTATGTTTTTTTTTCTGTTTGTTTAGGTCTTGCATTCATTTGCATGTGTTACACAGTTATTTATTAATGCTTTTCACCAACAAAAATAAATTTGCAAGCTGAATAAGGCTCTGCTTTGCCATTCGTCCATTTTTGACATTCATCCATGCTCTGATCCCAAACTAGGGAACTATGTAAGCCAGTGGTCCTTGAACTTTTCCGGCTTGCGCCTCCCTGATCCTTGTGGCCATTGGCCACGGCTCCCCATTACAACATCTCACCTCAGTTACCCCCAAAATGGGGATGAAGGTGTTATAATTATACACTAGAAACAAACAAAAAAAAAAAACAGCTGCCAGCACTCTGAGGCTGCAATCCTAAACACACTTACCTGAGAGTAAGCCCCATTGAACAAAATAGGAAATACTTCTGAGCAGACCTGGTTAGGCTTGTGCCCTGAGTTCATTAGCAGCACATCTGGAGGGTTTTGGAAAGGAAGGGGGAAGTGATGAATTTGCTAGGGGAGGGGAAGATTTTGTTTTGTGTTTATCTGCTAAACACAAAGAGTGCGATACCATAGTCTTTCGAGACTGAAGGTTGCCAATACAAAAAATCTGCTAATTGCAAACTGATGCAAACTGAGACCCAGAGACTGTTTGGCTAGAATCCTAATCCCACTTTCCTGAAAGTAAGTCCCATTGAACACAATAGGACTTCCTTCTGAGTAGACCTAGCTAGGATTGTGCCTTTTGTCTTACAATAGCAGCCAACAAAGTACCCCCCCCCCCCGCAAAAGGAGGCAGAAGGAAAAAGGGGGTGGCTGAAAAGAAATGGGGATTTTAATTTTTAATCAATTTTTGGAGATAAAGCCATCAAGAGTGGCTTCTTTCTCTTTTTTGAAAGGGGAGGAAAATGAGAAAGGTGAGGATCCTGGGTTAAGCTGACACAGATCCCAAGCCTATGTAGGTCTACTCAGAAGTAAGCCTCATTTGAGTCAGTGGGGCTTACTCGAAGGAAAGTGTGGAAAGGATTGCAGCCACATCCAGCAAGATTACAACTCACTCCAAAGCAGATGGGGGCTGTTCACACACACACACCCAACATGCAGATGCCACCCCTATTCCGCCAGGCAAGACGGAGGGATGCAGGTTGGGGCATTTGGACACCCCCCCTACTAGGAGCAGGCTGGCTCCTTCCTTCCCAAGCAGCCTTGACCAATCCCAGGACGCCCAGGGTGAGGGGCATACTGGGAAATGTAGTCCTTGGGGCGAGGTTGCACATGGAGAGAGCTCCATGATGAGATGTGGCACCTCTGCCTGCCCAGCCAGCCTTCTCTCCCACCTCCCCCCAGCATGTTTCACAGGCCCTCCCAGCCTCATGCTGGCCCACCCACCTCTTAGCCTCGGAAAAGCAGCAAATCAGGAGGCAGCACCTGTAGCTGAGCAGAGCAAAGCAGAGCAGCTGTGGCTACCTTTCTCACCAGACGCCCCTGTGGGCCAGCCACGCCTCCCTAGGGAGGCGGGATGCACAGATTGAATACCTCGGATGTAAGCTATTGCTATACTTGCATATTACCTTGACTCTTTTGTAGCCTGCAAATTGAGCACTATTCCACCAGGTGGCAGCACATACCTAGCATGTCAGGCGGTGAAGTTGTAAGGTGTGAGAGGGGTGGACAAGGCAATTTCATTGCTTTGTTGAATGTTGATTTCCAGAGGTTACCTCCAAATGTTCCCATAGGGAAGCAAGCATGAAATAAACAAATCGACTCAGCCTTGCTAAAAGCTAGCACAAAAGCCTGATAAAACATTATCGGTTGGCCGGCGTGATGAAAGGGAGCAAGTACAGGACGGCCAGAATTCCAGCACGAGCCACGTTGTTTGTCTTTGGTTTTGTGTGCCAGGGGAAGAGTGAAAGGAGAAAAGAAACTGCAGCGTGTAAGGACGAGGAAAAGAATAGACATTTATGTACTTTAACATGGACAATGTGCCATTGTGCTGACATACTCTGTCTGCCTTACAAAATAATCGTAAAACGTATTAATGAAATTTTAAAAAAAACACCTCAATAACAGACCAAATTTAAAAGCAAGAGCAGGATCCAGTAAAGACACATGACAGTTTTCCAAACTTCAACCTTCTAGGTCCAAAAATCATCTCCGATCATACAGCAAAGTCTTGGGCAACATGAAATGTGACTAAGGTCAGAACATTTCCCCTCACTTAGTGGCTCAGAGACTGAACGTGTGAATCAGGACTTCCTCAGTTCACGGGCAGGGAGGGTTGTCTAGCAAGCCCGTCCCTCCTTTCAGCGTCAACTCCCCAGCTGCAAAATGGAGATAATAATATCATTTATCTTTTAGGGTTGTTTTAAGGATTACCTCATGGTTTTTACATGTGAAACATTTTGCACACTCGGCACGTTCTACACAAGTGCCACATATTATGAGGAGTGCTCTGCGGACTTGTGCATGTCGTTCACACTCTTCCTCTCTTCAGTGCAAATTATCCCTCCTTTTCTTTTTTGGCATTATTGTGTAGGACAGCATATCCCAAACTGTGGGTCATGTCCCCATGTGCACTAGGCCTGGCACAATGCTCCTGGTAGTGCCACTATGCCCTATTGGAAGACCCCAGAGACTCCGGGTTGCACTGGGCCTTTGACCCACTCTATCCCACAGAAGCATCCATGAAGTCACTTCCAGTCAAACCAGAGGTTAAATCTGCAAACTGGAAGTTGCTTCTGATCACTTCTGTGGGCCATTCTGAGGCCCACAGAGGCCAGTAGAATGGGATGCACACCCAGTGCAACCCGGAAATGGCTTCCTGAGGCTCACAGTAAGTCATTCCCAGCTTCTAGAATGGCTCCTATTTGGAGCCAGACTGGCACAAAGGGGTGTGTGTGGAAGGGCCCACCACACATGAGCCCAACGCACGCTGGTGGGTTGCAACCCACACTTTGGGAACCACTGTTCTAGTTCACTTCTGGATAAGGGGAATGGCATTAGGCTCTTGGGCCAGACCTGCAAATATTGCAAGTGGAGGTGGGGAAAAGGTTGCGTGAGAGTGGTAACTCTCCTGGTGAGCGCATGCCCGAGATGCGAATCCCTGGAGACGTTTCAGCTCACCTCTCGCAGTTGCAAAGGCGCTTGCGCTGACGGAATCTCAAGGCAACCATCGGTAACCTGCTCCTCGTGGATTGATACGGCAGCAGAAGTGCTTAATCAAAGATTTCATGGATGTTCTGTGTGTTCAGTCCTTGGAGAGTATTGAAAGCTAATCAGTGTGCTATTAGCAGCAAACAAAGTGAGCCTAATGAAGATGAAAGACCCGGAAGTTGGAAGCTTATCTTTCTATTTGATGCCTTGGGCTTTTTGGTGGAGTTTCAGTGCTCTCATGGCTGAGCACCAAATGCGCTGGAAACTTTTCCGTGGGATTCTTTCATTTGCATATGGACAGTGATTCCTTCTTGATTCCTGTTATTAAGCTAGTCACTAAAATAACCGTGGAGGAAAAAGTGGCCAGTATGAGCAGGCTTTTCTTGGCCGGACAAATGCTCTTGTCTGTCCTTTGAAGGCAGACCATTTTTAAGATCATTGAGGGGTGTTTTTTTTTGGGGGGGGGGGAAGAACCTAGTGCCTATAGCCCCCAGGTAAGGGACCAATAGTTCCCTTACCTTGAGGAGGCCCCCATGACTGCCCACCACTGCAGGATGCAGCACATACCGTGTTGGCTCAGCTGCATCGGTACTGGAAAGTTGGTTAAGACTGGGCTGTTAGCCTCTCTTCAGGGTATGTGTGGGGAGTTCACATCATCGGGTGAGCAGAATGGAACACCCAATTCCACAACAAATATTTTAACCTAGATAAATTACCCTTACATACCCAGAGTCTTTTATTTCCGTAGTAGACGTTTGCTGGAAAACAGTAGTATAGGTTGGCCCTTGTTATCCACGGGGGATCTGTTCCCGGACCCCCTCCCCCTGTGGATAATGAACCTACAGATATTGAGATCAATGGGGGGGGGGACCTCTGGGGACCTTTAGATGCAGCCAGAAGTGTCTTCCGGTCACATCCAAATGTATTCTGATGCACAGTGAGGCCACGTATGACCTCAGAGTTTCAGAAGGGCTCCCAGAGGTTTCTGAGGCACTTCCAGTTTTTTGTCAAACCAGAAGTGCATCTCGGAAGCCTATGAGAGGCCTTCTGAGATGCTGGGAGGTAGCGTGCGGCCCCCCCCCCCGCACTGCAGAATACCTCTTGGGCACGACCAGAAGGCACTTCAGTCATGTTTGGGAGGTTCAGTGATTCCCCGTGGCATGGCTAAGGGGATGCAGGGGAGAGCAATTGCACTGGACAACAAGCTTTATGGGGGGCGTCAACCTGAGCTTGACGCTAGGGGGAGGAGGAATGTATCCCCCATGGATACTGGGGGACTCTTATGCATTATAATCCACAGTAACCTAGTTGTGTTGTTGTTAATAATAATAATAAAGGTATTTATATACCACTTTTCAACAAAAAGTTCTGTTTGGCTCTTCTGAAGATTAGAGCTAGCATTGTAAAGATGCCAAGTCTGCCTGCACACTGTCTGTCTGTCTGTCTGTCTCGGTGTGCATGCACTGTGACCAATTTTCTGGTAGTAGTGCTTTGTACTTTACACTTCACAGAGGTGAATGAAGCTGTCATTCACAGGCAGTTTTTTTTGTGGGTTAGGGTAATGGATGATAAGGAAAGTTGCGGCATGGGAGGAGAGCCTGAAAACCCCTTGAGGGCATGTGGAACACAATGCATGTGGCTTTTGAACCCGGCCTATATATTCCATTTAAATAGGGAGTTTAAAAAAAATCCTTTTACCAATTGCTGACGAAGTACTTTTTCCTTTTGCAGCTCAATCCACACTATCCAGATTGTAGCAATGGGGAAAAGGCTGTGGTAAGTGCAAATGTTTATTTAAATGTAACATGCAACATTTATTTATTTATATAATCAAATGTAATTAGAGCAAAAGACTTTGACATTTGGGTTTAGAAACAAATGGCATGCTACAAATACATTAACTCTCTTGTTGCAGAACTAGAAGTTTTACAACAGGAAGGTTGATGTGACTACGATATTTTGCTTCTCTTTATATATTTATTTGAAAATATGTCAATTGTTTTCTTCTCAAAAGCTGTATGAAGCTGCTCGAAAAGGAGAATAAAACATAAACCCAAACACAGAATAGCAGTCCTCCTCTGTATTAATCACCCCTGCCTTGTTCCCATCACCATACTTAGAAATGAATGTATAAACCAGGAGATCCTAGTTTAATCCTATGTAGGTTTACTTGGAAGTTCCATTGCATTCAAAAGGGCTTACCTCCAAGTAAATATACATAAAATTGCCACCTTAGGGTCCAGTCCTATCCAATTCTCCAGGGCTGGTGCAGCCATGCATGTGCTGCATCCTCTGGTGGGGAGGCAGTCATGGAGGCCTCCTCAACGTTAGGGACCATTTGTTTCCTTACCCCTGGGCTGCATTGCAGCTGCACTGATGCCAGAAAGGATCCAATTTTCCAGTGTCAGTGCTGTTGGGCCTATGAGGTATGCACTGCTTCCTGTGTTGGGGAGGCAATCACAGAGGTCTCCTCAAAGTATGGGAACATTTGTTCCCTTACCTTGAGCCTGCATTGCGGCTGCACCAATGCTGGAAAGTTGGATAGAATTGGGCCCTTAGTTATTTGAATGTGGGATCTCCCTTATTCAGTTATAGTGAGTCCTCCTTACCTCTGGATTTGAGCATCTGTGAATACCAAGCCTGCAGTCCTGTTGGCCTCCCAGATGCAACCAGACACCACTTCTGGTCAAACCTAGGAGGTTTCTGAGGCTAGGGGAGACCTGTGGCCCACACTACGGGCCTAAGAATACCCCCCAAACATGACCGGAAGTCACGGGTGCAAACCAGAAGTGGCTTCCATACACTTCTGGGAGGCCCTTTGAAGAGACTGGGAGGTCGGCACAACATTCGGCAAGATGCCCAGAGAGCCCAGTGTGGCCCTCAGGTGGGTCCTTGCTGCACCGTGACCCTGTCCCTCCCCCCACAGATTTCATTATCTGTGGATTTCTGTATCTGTTGGGTGGGGGTCATAAAACCGAATGGAAGCTCTCAAGCCTGAGGTTGACTCTTGATCTAATTGCAAATATAGCTGGAGGACAATGATGTCTAAACAGGTGGTCAGAGTTCTTGGTTCTAAGGTCTGCCCCCTTAGGCTGCTTTTTTTTTTTTTTACTTCTTTTGAGCCATGGAGAATAATTACCTAAATAGGTCAAGGGAAATATTCCTCGCATCTTGGAAATTTCTACATCAGGGAATTGGGCTTCCATACTCACTAACCTCACAACCAACTTTCGAACCTATTTCCAAATTTCCCAGGCAAAGAAAAGACTGATATAAAGCCTGGTTTCTAGGGCTGCCATCCATAAGAACAGCCCCACTGGATCAGGCCATAGGCCCATCTAGTCCAGCTTCCTGTATCTCACAGCGGCCCACCAAATGTCCCAGGGAGCACACAAGACCACAAGAGACCTGCATCCTGGTGCTCTCTCCCTTGCATCTGACATAGCCCATTTCCAAAATCAGGAGGTTGCACATACACATCATGGCTTGTAACCCGTAATGGATTTATTCCTCCAGAAACTTGTCCAATCCCCTTTTAAAGGCGTCCAGGCCAGATGCCATCACCACATCCTGTGGCAAGGAGTTCCACAGACCAACCACATGCTGAGTAAAGAAATATTTTCTTTTGCCTGTCCTAACTCTCCCAACACTCAACTTTAGTGGATGTCCCCTGGTTCCAATGTACGCTTTCCTGGGAGCAAACCTAATAAAATAGCATGAGATTTGCTTCTGAGTAAACACACGTAGGATTGCGCTGTAGGTCCCTTACAACTCTTGTTTGTAACGAAACAGAGAAAATGCCTCTTCCATTGTATTTTTCCCCCCACTCTGAAACCAGGAGGGCGTCTCAGATGACTGTCTTCTAGTAATTCTAAAGCACTTATCAGATGGAACTTTGAAGATTAGAAGGCTCTAATGCATAGTGCATAAAACATATGTAGAGTGGTATGACAGAACCCTGATTAAACCCCAGACTGGTGTATTTGTATTGGTGGCCTATTATCTGTGATCACACAGACATGTGTCACCCTCGGGGACACGGTACACGTTGAGGAAATGTCAGGAACAGCTGGGAGCCTGTTTTGCATCCCTATTCTTTTTAGAAGCTGTTTGCTTTTCTACAACCGATTCAACTGCAGCAGAATTCAGAGGACTAATCAGGCCTGCACAGCATGTTGGCAGTGCCAGCATTTGTATTCCTGGCTTGGAAATACTGTACCCATTTAAGCAACTGGTAATGCACCCCTGAAAAATAAGGCAACCTTTGCTCTCCTGGATATTCTCCTGTGGCTCAGATTTTGCTGTGAACCAGAGAAGAAATAAGTGGTGTATCTCACCTCCAAACCCCTCCTTATGTGACTGGCAAGCAGCCTCTCTAGCTTTGTTCATAGTGCATTAGAGGTAACTGAAGAACTTGAAGGGCCACTGAAAGGCATTGTTGTCGTGAACCGCATTTAGAGTGGTACCTTTTTGGAATCCTTGCCATAAGGAATGTTTTGGTTAAAGGAAAAGGAAAAGGAAATGTTATGATGCCCTCCCTCCCTTGAAATAACTGAGAAATTGGGGGTGGTGAGGGAACAGGACTTGGGCCAATATCAGGAATGACCTCATGCTTCTGGACATGAAACATGGTGTGCCTGCTGCAACTTTTCCCCAGCGTGCTGCGCTAGGGCATACCCACTCTAGCTCTCCTCACAGTG